>NW_028247289.1:0-256226 GCF_964263255.1 Lissotriton vulgaris | reverse complement strand
CTGCACACCTTACGAACATGCCAATAGTAAGCCACTGCCACAATTGTCAGTGTGGCCTATATCTGCCACAAGAGCACAAACTATAAATAAAATAAAGGGAACCGTGTAGAAATATTTTTGATAAAAGATCTCCTATTTCAAACATGCTTTTTGGCTTCAGTGGATGCACCTGCCACCATTTTTACCCCAGCAAAAAAGTGGAAGATAAGGCACATGTGCATCAATGTAGATTTGCAGATTTCTAAATTCATTTACAAATATAATTTTAATTACCAAAATATTTCCTAAACAGCAATAAATATCGTGAAAGTTGATTTGTTAGTCTTCAGTTATTTGATAAAAAACAATAATAAGCTACGTTATAGCATTTTACGTTAATATTGTATAAATGTAATTTGTTTTTACAATTCACGCACACATGTTTACATAGTTATTTTTCTCCATTTACAGGAACTTAAAAATGAGTATTGTAATTATTCATATGTTCCGTGACTTTACTAGTCATTTGCATAGAGATGAGTTATTTTTTCCTGTGCATTTTCACTCACGTATGTATTACATGGGTTTGCATCTGAAAACTCAGGCCATACGTCGCAAAATATCATAACACTGAATGGAAATGAGAGAAAGGTCATGGGCATGTGTGTGTTTTGGAGATGTTGCTTGTGAGTGTGACATTTATGGGAGTTTTGAGAAGTTGTGACTGTCCTTGTTACTGTAATTGTGTTTGTATTGTAAAGCGTTGGGTGAGTATTCTACATCTTTGCCTGTTCAAAATTAGTCTGCATTTTTTGTGAGATGGCTCTCTTTGTAATTTAATATTTGTTTAAGTTGTTTTAAAGTTGTGTTAGTTGGTGTAGCAAAATGCCTCTTTTTGCGAGGTCATCCTGATCTTTTTTTGGACTGAACCTGCTGCTTCTTTAACTCTGTGCACTGCAACTCTTCTAACCAAGACCCAGTGCATGTGCTCTGGGCCCCTGAATGGATGCTGCTCGACGTTTGAGTCTGTGCCCTGGGACTCTGCTAACGAAGCACATTTGAATGTGCCCTGACCCCTAAACCATGTTGAAATTGGCTATACTCCTAAATGGCATATTTAATATATACCCATAAGTCCCAAGTATAAAGTACAAAGTCTTCCTAGGGCTTGTAAATTAGATGTCACTAGAGGACTGTAGCACCCATTGTGCCTCCAAGTACAATGATAGTGCAAACATGACTTCAAGCCTACCAATGAAGCCTGACGTTGTCAGTTTAAAAACTGCAAATCTACATGTCAAAATAACCCTTTTGACAGGTCTAAACCTTCGTTTTAAATATTAACAAGTCATTCCTATGTAGGCTCTACTGCTCAAAAGACAGGGAACATGGTACATGGTATTTAATAGTAGGGTGTTAGAAATGTAATGCTGCATGTGTCCATGCAGTGGTACAGCCCAAAAAGCTATTTTTACTGTTGCAAGGCAGGCTGTTCCATAGGAAAACAATGGAATGCAATATAACATTTAATAATGCTGTTTATGGCTGAAAACACCTACAAACTTCAATGTTGGACTATATGTAATATTTAGTAAAACCCAAATGAAGTTACATTTTTAACAAATATTTAAAAAATTGTCTGATAGGCCAAAAGGATGGCCTATCAGACAATGCCCAAGAGCTTGAATAACTGAAAAGAGGCCTCCCTGTCACAGGCAAATTTCAGTTGACACATGGGGAGGCACTTCCTTCAGGCACACAGGAACTGCCGTGAAGGAAGGTAGAGTTACAACCTGTGAACTTTTTTCCTAATTGTTAGGGAGTGGCCAAATGTCTCACTTGTACCCAGGACAAAGAAGTCAACACCAAGAGTCAATGGCTGACCTCATTGTAAGCCACAAGGCTGGAAGAAGCCCTTTTCATGAAACACTCAGATCACCAGTTCCAAATGGACTTGACCTAGACCATGCTCTTGGTTTCTGCTGGAGTAGGTCTTGACCTGTAAGTGTTGTTACTGATGTCCTGGGACCCTTGATGTGTCAAAGTGTACTACGCTTGAGTGAAAAACTGGGTGAAACTTTTTCTCTACAAAAATCTCCGGAGAAACAGGACAAACTTGACAAGTTATCCAACTAAGTTGTGTTGCCGCTGAGCTGAAGATTCAGTTATTTCCCACTCGGGGCTTTTTCACAGCAGCAAAATAATTACAGCAGGACCTTGTGGAGAAGGTATCTGGCATCATGGAGCCGTCTTTAGCAACAACTTGATGGAGGAATACAAGCTTCAAAAAAGTGACTCAATCCAAACACAGAAAACGTGACTCAGTGGAAGCACCAGAAGGGTCCGGCCAACAAGAGTGCTTCCCTGAGTGTGAGTTTTGAATTTTCTCGCTCTGAATTTTTCCCATCTAAATCAATGGCATCACCGGGAACTCGGCCAATGTCTATCCAACATAGTGGAGCCCTTCTTGGATACTGCCTGCTGCCTTACCCTTGCTGAAGGACTTTGACTTCAAGAAAAAAGACTAAGGGTCTGATTTAGATCTTGGCGGTCTTACTACTGTCCCGCCGCAGCAGTGGTCCCTAGTACTCTGGCGAGTCGTGGGTTTTCGCCTGCTGTATTTAAATGCATGCAGGGTGCCTCGCCATCCCCATCCACAAAGTTTTCTCATCGCAGTCACTGCACACCGCTGCAAACAAGGCGGACTCCAATGCTGATGAATACTACTTCTTTGCCGTCAAGTCGGAGGGTTCCCAACAAACAGATTTAGGGTTCACAGTTGTGCTGGTGGTCTAGTAGCAATGGTACCCAGACACAGTTAGTCCATTGCGGTACACGCTCAGCAATGCACCATCACTCTGCCCATTGACTGCATGCTTTTAGAGCACTCTTGATGTCCATTGGCCAAATACAAAAAAACTTGAAAACCACAATATAAAACATGCCCCTTTTCAGACCATGATCCTTTGTCATTTTACTGCATCATGACATTTGCTACCACAGGCTTTTCCATTTTTTGTTCATTCTCCCTGTCTCTGCCCCTCTATCCCCTTTCATTTAGTACCTTGTGGTCAATTATTTAATTTAATCTTAATTTTGCGCAAATGCCAGGCCCCAAAAATCCACATTTCACTGAAGGAGAATTGTCAGTCATAGTGGATAAAATCATGAGAGTAGATAGAGTCACAACTGTTTGGAGCCCAAGTCCAAAATACACCACTATCCCAGAAAAGGAAAATGTGGTCCAGATTAGTCAATAGAGTGAATGCTGTAGAAAACAACTTGCTCACAAAAGAGGAAATTATGAAGCGGTGGAACGACTTGCGTGAGAGAGTGCATTCCCCGGAATCCAAGCATCGCATGGAGGCCAATAGGACTGGTGGTGGTTCTCCCATGCCCCCGATACCATTCATGCCCTGGGAGGAGAAGATCTTGCAGAACCTACATGCTGAAGGCGTGACAGGAAGTTTCACCTGACAGAGTGGAGTCTGGTGAGTTACACTTTGCCAAGACTCAATAAACCTCAATGTCCTGCTTGTCCTCAACTCAGCTGCTGCCAATGTGTTCTGCAAATATTGTCATTACATGTAAACCTCAAACTATCGGTATCACTTAATTTAAAGTGTTTGTATGATTACAGGTATTAATAGTCATTACAAGTCACATGATGGTATATGTGTGTCATATTGTAAGTGTCTAGCCCACTTTCACTTTATATGTTCCAGTACCATTTTCAAGTGTTGATAAGTTGTCTTTGAAATAACTACGACTACCATGATGTGCTGTTTCTGTTTGCTATCTCATATTGCTCATTCTCTCTTTTATAACAGATGTCAACCTGTGGCAAAGTGTCATAGAGTGATCAATCCCTATTCAATACTCTCTTCTGAAAATGGTTTGTGTTGTTTTCTGAATGTTGTGCTGTTCTTCTCGAGCATTTGAATTTATGTCATGAGATTCACAAATCAAACTGTGTTGACACAAACATTTTAAGGTATAAAATGTATTTTGCTGATTATAAGTGGTACTTGTGAAAACTGACTCTGCACTGTTCACATGATGACTAAAGCCAAACATCCATTCTGGTTGTTGAAATGTCTGTTTTGAAGTCAGCAAGGCCTTGGATATGTTAACTACACATTTCACCTCTCCACTGTATTGGAACTCTACTCCCTAATCACATCATGAACATTCCAGGACATTTTAATGCCTGCTTATTTGAGGTTTTACTGTTGAAAATGGTAAAGGTTAGGGTAATATGTGCAATACCACTGAAAGCTATTATCACAAAAATATCAACCTATTTTATTCTCTTAGGCATCTGCATTATTTGCCTCAAAAGATTTGTAAGGGCACACTATTACTATAAAAAAATGTTCTCAATTTCTCAATAGGTCAAAGCGGCAGAGTATGTGGCCAGGAATATGCAACTGAAGAGACCTTCACTCTAGTCCAGCCCATGATCAAGCCTTTAATGATGATAACATTCCTGGTAATATGGAGGATGATGAGGAGGCTGGTTCATCTAGTCAGTATGAGCAGACTGCTCCAGTGACAACATTGACTGCACCCACACCGATACCTCCCAATCCAGATATAAAACCTCAGCAAACCAACAACTCCACTTCCTGTGTTCCTACCACTATGACAGTAATCCTGTGCTACCCGGTCATGGGTGATGTTGAGACCACAGCACCACTAGCCACAGCTCACCAAGCAACCTGTCAAACAGGGCACACTGGGCCAAGGGCACAGGGTAGTGTGGTTAGGGGTCAAGGGATTATGTTCATTGGACAGCAAAGTGAGGCTGATTAGGTCACTGTCAACCAGACCATTATTGACCAAGTCTTGGGAGCCTACCATAAGTTCCAAGATAGGATGGGCCTGGTACTCATCGAGGTCCAGGAGATGAAGCAGTTGCAGAGGGAGCTCCATCATCAGGTGGAGGCCCCCAATTCAAATATGGGCTCGATGATTGAGGTGCTGCACGACAGGTACAACCATATGTACAGGGCTTTCCCAGCACTATCTACCCCTTCCTGTGGTTAGACAACATCTGGGCCATCTACATCTACCACAGCCACAGGTGGGGAGACGCTGCCACCGGAAGAACCACATGCAGCCCCCAGACCCTGCAACTGTGGATCCCCTCACAGGAGGATGGCAAGACCTCTGCCACATGAGGATGGCAAGACCTCTGCCTCCACCAGCAAAATCCTAGACACTAATTTCCTCCAGGTTATGCCTACCATTTACTCTGTTGCTATTTCTGAATGCATTTGCCTTTCCGATGCCAGCAGTATTATGGACATTGGATTTCAAACACTTTTGGCTCTCGATGTATGGTTTTATTCCCCATGACTGAGGTCTTCATTTTTTTGTTTGCTTTTGTTATGTTTATTCTCTTTAATTTGATCATGTTTAGTACAATACATTTACAAGTCAAAAACTCATAGACTGATGTTGTAGATTTCAACTATATCAATGCATTTGTTTTCTTCCATCCTAACTTAACATTGACAAAATGTAAAGATTGTGTAAACATAAATGATTTGCAAGTAAGTAATGTTTATCTCTAGTCCCCAAATATAACTCCCCAAAATGTCAGACCATTCAGTCATCTACTGTGATGTTTATTCCATTTGACCAATACTTGTCTCTCAACATTTGCATTAATATAACAATCCATACATTACACTAATACTCAATGCCACTTTGCACATTTCCATTTCAAGACCTCGCCCACATGGAACAGGGAGATGTGTCCAAAGCAATAGGATAGAATATGCAAATTATGTTAACTCATGTTTTCAGCTGGAGCCAGATCCTCTGGCTCACACAAGGAACACCACACCAAATAACACCAAGAGACAAAGCCTGGGCAGCGCTACATTTTGTAGACACTGGATCATTCCAAACCACTGTTCAAGTATTTGGTGGAATGTCACAACTAAGTTTCAGTGGTCTGCCACAACAAGTATTTCCCACAATCAACTGCTACATACACTTTACACACAATGAGGATTTTGCCAATGTGATGGGAGATTAGCATGATTTGGCTACACTATCACATATGTTTTGAGAAAATGACAGCACACATGTTGCTTTAGTGCCAACGCATGACAGAGAACAACTTCAAAGTAACCTTCAAATCTTCCATCCAATCACAGTGCAAGTTGCCTTAAAAGAAGATTTGTACACCCAAATACTCTGTCTGCCTTTTCCATGATTAACCCAAGTGCCCTTTGTACTTTGAAACAACACCATATATGAGCAAATGTCAAAACTCTGAAATTTCCAAAACGAGACAATATGGTAAAGGAACCTTAAACAGATCAAAACAAAAAAGATTCCCAATCACACTGAACATGGTGACCACATTACAAAGTCAAATTTTGGAGGACACAGATTCACAAAACAATCTGAGATAAACAATATAACAACACAGTACTCAATGTGTCCAAACTTTGATCAACAAACACCTTTAGCCTGATTTTTCCTGAACTGGCCCTTCATAATAAACTACCAACACATCACCACATCCATCAATATTTGGTGTAACGGTGAAGGAGATAACATGATAAGATATTCTTACACTCATGAGAAGTTGTCAATGACTTCTTGGCGTAATTCAACTCTTTCCTCTTCACCACTATTTTCTTAATTTGGCATATAAGGATCCTCGCCTGGTGGCTCTTTATGGTCTCTATCCTCTGTGATGTAAGGTATGTTCTGTTGCAAGGCGATGTTGTGGAGCATGCAACAGGCACAGTGATTTGGGACACCTTATTGGGTGAGTAGAGGAGGGATTTATCGGTTTTCTCCAGAAAATAAAATCTGCCCTTTAGGAGCCTGAAAATCTGCTCCACTGGTTGCCGTGTTCTTCCATGGGCCTCATCGAAGCAGACTTCCCTTGGTGTTGTTGGAATCCTCAGGGGTGCCAACAACCACGGTCAGTTGGGATAAGCTGAGTCTCCTAGCTGGAAGACAAACAAAGGGCCAAAATAATGTAACCATTCCAGACTGTGCAACTAGAAATACCCTAATCAATATTATGAAAGATTGTACTGACCAACAAGCCAGGCCCTTTCAGTACCAAGCTGAGACATTTGCAAGGGTATCGGGCTGCCCCATAGTATAAGGAAATCATGGGTAGAGCAGGTAACACATGCCCAGATGCTTGTGATGTACAAATCCAGTGAGCAGACAACTTGCACATTGTCTGAATGGAAGTGTTTCAGATTCCAGTAGGCTTGTACTTTGGCATGTGGTGCTGCCACAAAGGCAAACGGTATGCCATCAATTGCTCCAACCACATGTGGCATGTGACCCAATTCATAAAAGACCCCCTTCACATTGGCTAAATCCTGCTATTGTGGAAACTGGATGAAACTGTTGATTTGTCTCATCATTGAAGATAGAAC
This sequence comes from Lissotriton vulgaris, assembly GCF_964263255.1. Lineage (NCBI taxonomy): Eukaryota > Metazoa > Chordata > Amphibia > Caudata > Salamandridae > Lissotriton > Lissotriton vulgaris. The sequence continues at coordinate 248,823 of NW_028247289.1, read as the reverse complement.
GTCTTGTAGCACACCAATGAAAGTTGGTTGTGACATACTACCAGTAACTACCACAGTGCGTTGGAAAGACCCTGTAGCCACAAAATAAAGTACTGCCATGAGTTTATAATTGGTGTAAAGATGCAGGGTTTCTTTTGTGAAGATGAAGATCTGCTTGCAGCTGATGACATAAATCCAGTGTAGATTACCTATTAAAACTGAACCTCTTGATTATATCCCTTTCTTCCATGATGGCAAGGTGTAGAAATGAGGGGTGCACATGTAGTTGTCATCTCCTCACTCTACCACAGTTCACATGTCTGTATTAAAGAAACGTTTGAACTTTTGTTACATTTTCAACAGCAACATAATTGATCATGTCCAGTGACGTAATGTACTCCAACAAATTATATATGATTTAACTACATATTTGAATCCAACGTTTGTTTTTGTCCTTTATTCTTCCTAAATTACATGTATTGCCTAATATGAATAAGAAATTTATAAAAATGCAAATAATACATTTTAAAAGTGTAATTTACACAATCTTTTAAAAATTAGTTTATCATAAAATACCTTCAAGAGAGATGTAAACAACACCGATCTATTATCGCGTATCAGCACACTAACTCATTACATATAACTGTTTTTTTTTAAAGGATAATTGCCCATCAAATGTTGTGTATGTGAACAAACTAGCACCCATTTTGAATGGTGGTGACACACTTAACAGTTCAAAACACACTATTTTGAACTTCTGAAATGGTGGCTGCATGACCTCGCAGATAGAACATTAGAATTAGTTGGGTGCACTGGTTGTCTACCTTTTAGTGGGCGGTGAACGCCACAATGGACACAGCCATAGGTTAACGTTATTGAAAATAGCGTTCGAGGACTTATGGCTGTGTCCATCTACACTGACTATTGCGCACGTTGTGTACATGTACACGGCAGATGGAGAAAAACCCTACTTGCCGCCTAATACTGCTGCCAACAAGACCTACCCCACGTTACTGGCACAGGAGGTCCTCTCCTTGTAAGGCCTGCTCTAGGGTTCACTAGACGAAGAGGTACATGTTTGGAATGTATATGGGAATCTGTCTAAGTGGTTTTTTTCCATTGATACAGGCTACAATGTCACTTTGAGTACCCTGAGTGAAGTGTAGTTAGTGATGTGACCTGTCGTATATATTGTTCCTTACAGAGGACAATGATGGTGGGGATTTCTAAGCACTTTGCTATGGCAAAAAAAAATAAACAAGTTTAATGTGTGTTGTGTCTTTAAAGCCCTAGAGTGTAATGGAGAGATATATCTATGCATATGTTTGATTGACATGTGAGACGTATTAAACACTCATCATGGCAATTTAAGAACACATTATAGACTCCTTACAACTGTACATAAAAATGGAAATGATGTTAGCTATGTGTATCATGGATCGCTGACAGAATAGTGACAGTCAGAATATAGACCTACAGAAATATCGACACAAGAATATCGATGTCCTGAATATCGAAGTACTATCTACATTAGGGTAAGTACAAAAATATTGGGAAAAACATATTGGTATCAAAAATATCGTTGTTAAAAATATTGCTTTTTTATGTTAAAAAAATAATGTAAAATAAAGTAAATAATCCAAATAATTGAAAGAAACATAGTTAAAAATATTTTAAAATGTTTAAAAATTATAATGAATACATATAATATAAAAATAAATGAAACATATACATATAAAATATATCATTAGTGATTAAACCTTCGGACAAAGGGAGAAATGTTGTCATAATGGACACCCTCTTTTACAAAGCAGAAGCCATGAGACAACTTAATGACTCTACGTGCTATGCGGTAATCAATTGGAATATCCATGAATATTCCATCACAGAATTTCATGAAATGCTGTATAATTGGTATGCTGTGGGTTTGATTGATGATGATGAATTGAAATTTCTAAAAAGCCAACATTCCTCAAATGCCATGCCTATATTTACTACCTAAGGTGCAATAACATGCCACTAGACCCCCTGGGAGGCGAATTCTTTTGTCAAACCGGGGATTGTTAGAGACTACATCTATATATTTGGATCACATTTTGGCCCCATTTTTTTAATATCTAAGATCATATTCCCGAGATAGCACAGACTTTCTGAAAAGAGTGCATGACATCAAATGGGAAAAGTGCTTCTTACTCATTTTATTAGATGTATGTTCATTGTACACTTCTATTAACCAAGCCCAAGGAGTGGAAGCATGTATGTATTATTTACAACGTAGACCAATTGAATTGTATGAACATACAGTGATGTTGAAACTCATGATGCAATACTGTCTTAACGAAAACATATTTCTCTGTGATAGAGTTTTGTATCGTCAAAAAACTGGTACAGCCATAGGAACCTGCTTTGCCCCCAGCCTGGCAAATTTATTTCTGTGCTGGTGGGAGGAGTAGGTGGTATCTACAGACAGCAATGCATTTTTACCAACTATATACCTTAATGTCTGCGTTATATAAACAATCTTTTTCTTATCTGGGATGGAAGCAAAGAGAAACCTGTAAGATTTATTCAAAGTCTGTCCAACAACAATTTAAATCATACATTCACATGTTCAATAAGTGAGGCAGAGTGTGATTTTCTTGATGTCCATATAACCATCCAGGAGGACCAATTGGCCACAAATCTGTTTAGAAAACAAAAAGCAGGTAATAGCACAGTTCACGCACGTAGCCACCATCCTAAAACTCTATTGAATATCAAACCTTTTGCAGAGCTGTTGCGAGCTCGTCGGAACTGTAGGACCATCTCAGCCTTCAAGAATGATCGTGATGTGATGCTGGATAGATTTAAAGCCAGGGGCTATTCAGACAAGGTGCTGAGTGGCGCTAAAACTAAATTGAAGGACACTAGTCAGAAAGATATTTTATTCAAACCTGAGAATGTCTCTAACAAAAATAAATCAGCTTCTACTCCCAGAATGATTACAATGTACAATACTAGATAGAACAAAATGAAATCGATTATGAGAAAGCACTAGGGTCTCATAGAATCAGATCCCGCAATCGACAGTGTAGTTGGCAACTCACCTACCATCAAATACACGAGAGCACCCTCTCTTGGGGATAAATTAGTGAGTAGCTACTATCAAACAGATGCTCCTTATAACTGGCTTAAAAGCAGTAAAGGCTTTTTTAAATGTAACGCTTGTAAAGCGTGTTCCAACAGCCAAAACTGTAAAACCTTCACGATCTCAAATGGCAAAGAAAGACAAATATACAAATGTATTACCTGTACAGCTGGGTTTGTCATTTACTGTTTACAATGTCCATGTGGCTCTCGCTATATAGGAAGTACGAAGTTACCAGTTAAGAAGCGCATCTTGGAACACCTAAGAGACTTTAAAAAAATCAGGATATTAGCTATCCTGTCGCAAGACACTTTTACAGTGCGCACAACAGCAACAACCGCTCTTGAGTTATGTAGGGCTGGATCGTGTGAAGAGAAATATCAGAGGGGGTGACAGAGAGAAGCAATTACGTATTCTTGAGTCAAGGTACATAATTGACCTCAATACAAGGGCCACCTTTGGGATGAATCGTGAAGAGGAACTAGCCACACATATAGGGGTATAATCTGATATTCTACTGATCTGTCTTGTACATTCTCTGCATGAGCTTAGCTGTCTCTGTCTTTGTGTATATGCATATATATATATTAGTATGTATTTTAGAATTGGGAATAGGGTTATTAGGTGCTTACAATTTATATCGTTTATTTTCCTTGGTACCACCGGCACCAGTGGGAGCACTTGATCCGTGAAGCTCTTGTGTAGTTTCCCTGGGGCATGAATGGCTCAGGTACAATTTCTACAGTGGCCGGTAATTTCCCACCTGGGACAGACTAGAGACCTTAGGTGCCTTCAAGTTTAGGGAGGGTGGGACTGGCTGGTCCCTCTATTCCATGGTAGATTTCTAATTTTTGCATTTATCAATGTTCTTATTACACTATTAATTTTGCACTACTAATTGAATTCACTTATTTTCACCTGTAGTACTTTTTTACCACTTTGATACACTAGGAAATAGGTTTGTTTGCTGCTGCCCTGCAAAAATTGAAGTTAATGAAATCTGGGTAATCAAGTGGAACTGGGGCTAACATATCCCATGTCATGTTGAGCAATATGTTGTGGACATCCATCTATTTGGCTCTGTATTCATTGCCGGTAGTCCCCATGGATTAGGCAATTGTCCGAGATCCTTATCCTCAGATGAACCAATCAGGCTTTTTGGCGGCATAATATGATCTCTATATATGTTTACATTGACATTGGGCATCTGTGTTTGTGATTACAGCACTTGCTTATAATTACTGATGGTGTGATCTCGCGACTTTTAAAACAGCAATTCTGTATTATAGTAGTATGCAATTGTACATAAGTGGATAGACAGAAATGTATATATCAAGGTATAATTTTATATACAATGAATTCCTTTATACTCTCTTTGCCCTTTTGACATGCATTTGCTATGAATTGGACATTTTCGAAATTCTTTCCGCCACTTTATGTTATGATGTATAATTATTTTTCGTATTATCATGAATATTTTCTGGGAAACACACTGATTATTTATGCATTGTTTTCAAAACTTTATTCATAAGCAGTTGTGATATTGGTTGTCCAGTTGGGTGGCAGACTCAATGAGTATGTCCTCTATTTCCATGATTGTAATGTGTGGCGTCTTTAAAAATGGCAACGCGGCAGCCTGACCTTTGAACCTGACGAAAGCTGAAACCCGTCGTTCTTTATGCACAATAAACCTTCTGGTGCAGATTCCTGGTGTGCCGCCTTCTTTCATACTGGAAAGGATTGTGATGCATAAAATATAATAGAAAAGATTTTATAACTTATAAATACATACATACATATACAACAATAATATAAATTAAAATATATATAATAAACTTTAAAATTACAATATTTTTAATCTTTTCAAAATAAATTATACACTACATTAATAAAAACTGTAGAAAAAATATTGGATAGCGGAGGGAATTACTATTCCCACTCCAGAGAGTGTAACAGTAGGGAAAGTATGGATTGCGTAGGGGTAAACATAACTATTCCCACTTCAGCGAGTGCAACAGTAGGGAAAGTGTTAGCTAGCGTAGGGTTAAAAATGACTATTCCCACTCCAAGTGCAAAAGTAATGAAAAGTTGGATAGCGTAGGGGTAAAAATTACAATTCCCAATCTAGGGAGTGCAACAGTAGGGAAAGTGTTGGATAGCATAGGGGTTAAAATTAATTGTCCCACTCCACTGAGCGCAACAGTAGGGAAAGTGTTGAATAGCGAAGGGGTACAAATTACTATTCCTACTCCATTGAGTGCACCAATAGGGAAAGTGTTAGATAGCGTAGGGGTTAAAATTACTATTCCCACTCCAGAGAGTACAACAGTAGGGAAACAATGACATAGCGTAGGGGTAAAAATTACTTTTCCCTCTCCAGTGAGTGCAGCTGTAGGAAATGTGTTGGATAGCGTAGGGGTAAAAATTACTATTCCCCCTCCAGAGAGTGCAACAGTAGGGAAAGTGTTGGATAGCGAAGGGGTTAAAATTACTATTCCCACTCCAGAGAGTGCAACAGTACGGAAAGTGTTGGATAGCGTAGGGGTAAAAATTACTATTCCCACTCCAGATAGTGCAACAGTAGGGAAAATGTTGGATAGCGTAGGGGTAAAAAATACTATTCCCACTGCACTGAGTGCAACAGTAGGGAAAGTGTTGGATAGCGAATGGGCAAAAATCACTATTCCCACTCCAGTGAGTCCAACTGTAGGGAAACTGTTGAATAGCATAGAGGTTAAAATTACTATTCCCACTCCAAAGAGTGCAACAGTAGGGAAAGTGTTGGATAGCATAGGTGTAAAAATTACTATTCCCACTCCAGTGAGTGCAACAGTAGGGAAAGAGGACCGGAGTTCGAAGTTCCAAGTAAGAGGTAAAAGGAAAGGGGAAGGAGAGGGAGGAGGGTGGTAGAAAACGGAAATACTCGCTGGTTTCTGGATGTCTGTTGAAGGGACAGGTCTCGCGTCTTGCGATGTAAGCAAAACCAGCTGTCAGCTGTTTCCCAATTGCAGGACTGCAATGCGGCTGTCGGCTGGTCCGAAACACTCATGATGATGCGTAGCAAGGAGAGCAAAGTTCAAAGGTGCGCCTTTTATAGTTTCAATACAACGTGTCCTGAACATTTGCATGCGCCTCACGTGGAGTGTACTGAGCCGTTAGGCGGTTTACTCACGTGAGGTAGATAATGGATTCTTGAGGGGTAACGAAGAATAGCAAGCATTGCTAACCACACATGTTTCAAGTAGATACAAGCATTTGCAATACAAGAATTCCTTGCCTTGGTAATTTAACTGAATACTAATATACCAGGTTGATTGTCTACAATCATTTAACAATCTAGGGGGGTCTCAGTCACGTGATTGCGGCCAATGAACCCTTAACAGTTCCTCACCCCAAAGGCCGTCTTACAGGACAAGGTATTTCCGTATGAAGGGCATGAAACTATCTTAGGGTTATGGAGTTTAAGCCAAGGGATTCCAAGAATCACTCCAAAAGTTGGTGTATCAATAAGATCAAATACAGTGTTTTCTGTATGGCCATTGGCAGCAACTAGAGTCAAAGGTGTGGTGTGAACCCTTATTAGTCCAGAAGACCAGGCTGACCCATCCACTGTCCGCACAGGTTCAGGTTCTTTCTTAGGTACTTGAGTCAACTGTAATTTTCGTGCTAATTCTAAATCAAAGAAGTTGCCAGTGGCACTTGAATCAATAAGAACGGGTATGTCATGTCTCTGTTGTGTGGATAAAATTAAAATCACTCTCATAGTGAAATATCAGGGAATATGGTTCATTACATTGGTTGCATATTGTGAGATCTTTGAAATGAGTTCTCCCGGAGAAACAATCTCTTCTTTCTCCGAGGGAGTTAGTTTTCCATCACCCGAGGTGAATTTCCCACAATTGCCAACGTTTTTCTATTTGCCGGTTTTGCGGGACAGTCTCTGGCGAAGTGGCCGGATTTCCCACAATAAAGACATAAGTTCCCCTTACACCTTCGTTCTTTTTCCTCAGATGATAGAGGGCCTTTTAATCCCCCAATCTGCATAGGTTCTACCACTGAACTCTTTTCCTCTGTCTCCTTTTTATCAGTCTTCAAGTGTACATTTCTGATATCCCCTCAGGGTCTTTCACTTTTTCGCTCCCCCAGTCTGCGATCTAACTTGAAGACTAAGTCTTGGAATTCAGCAAAATCATCCGGCAAATTGACTATATGGGCCAAAGAATCCTAAAAGTTGTCCCTTAGTCCCCTGTAAAACAGGGAAACTCTCTTTTCTTCTGGCCAATGAGTTTCGGCCAATAGTCTGTTAAAGTTAGTTATGTACGAAATCAGGTCTTTTGATCCTTGACGCAAGTTTAGAAGTTCATTAACGGATGCTTGTATGAATGTATGTTTGGCAAAGAGATTGGACATGGCTGTTTTAAAAGTATTTAAATTGTATAGAATAGGATCATTACTATCCACTAAAGCAGAGTTATTCAAACTGTGGGGCTCGCCCCCCAGGGGGGGGGGGCGCGGCACCATCTCAGGGGGGGCGCGCACTCGAGCGTAAAAGCTTACCTTTGTTGTTTTCTTTTCCCTCTGTCCTACGTCCAAATTTTCACCCATTTCTAATGGGGAGTATTGATTGGATAAAGCCGGAGCAGCAGCCAATCAGCATGTTGGAACGTCACCATTGACGTTCCACCACTCAGGTGGACAGCAGCCGATATTGCAGGAAGTGCCGTGAAATTTGCGGGCACAAAGCTCCTGCCTTATATTTTGGCTGCCTTTTCTTCCTGTGAATGTGTTCCTATCTTTTACTGTCCTCTAGCTGTGAAGGACTGCTTCTGAAATCGAAACGGGTAAGAGGGCTTTTTCAAAGACCGGGGGTGGGGGGAGAGGGTGTTGCAGATGTGGGGATGATGTTTGTCTGTGCCCCCATAACGGAGGGTTGGAGGGAGGGGAAATCGACGTGCCCATGCTTCTGGAATTTCACACTGTTAATTCTTACAGCTGAAATGCTCCAGCTGCACTGGGAGGCACTGAGTCTCCTCTGCTAAAACCGAATCGTTCGCTTTCGGTTTTTGGCAGAGGAGACTCCGTGCCTCCCAGTGCAGATGGAGCATTTCAGCTGTAAGAATTAACTATCTCTGCCAGTGGTCCACTCTGCCCCCTCCCACCTTCTCCCTTGGGCGTTTGGCTGTAGCTGTCTGTATGCTTTGTAAACCTGCACTGTGGCTGCATGGAGTTCATTTGTGTTTGGGTGTCATTACACCTTGTGTTGCTGATGCTTGTTAGGTGTGCTTTATCCCTCAAGTGTGTCTCTTACAGTTCTGCAGCCCAGGTTTTTGCTGTTTTGTGTGTGTGTGTGTGTGTGTTTTTGCTGTTTAGTGTGTGTGTGTGTGTTTTTGCTGTTTAGTGTGTGTGTGTGTTTTTGCTGTTTAGTGTGTGTGTGTGTTTTTGCTGTTTAGTGTGTGTGTGTTTTTGCTGTTTAGTGTGTATGTGTGTGTGCGTCTTGGTGTGTGTGTGTGTGCCTTGCACGTCTGCAGCCGTCGCTGTTGTGGGAGTGACTTGTACTGCTGCATCGTCCTGGGATGTTGCTGGCACTTAAACCTTTCAGTGTAAAAAACAGCTGCTTTTGCCAGTGCTTGTCTTTCTATTACTGCCACATGATGGCATAATTCCGTGAAGCTTGTTTACCTGTGGCCATGTCCCTTGAGAAGGGAAAGGCTGGAACACATGTCTGCCCGTCGCCCCTCCCCACCCTTTCGTCCATGGGGGGGGCGGCCTGATCGAAACTGCTTTCCCAGGTCGAGCAGGGACTTGTTGCAGACATGAACTCACAACCTGCAGCCCTTCCAAACCCTGGTGTGGAGGAGCCTCCGGGCAGGGAGGGCTTGGAAGTAACTTGGGAAGCTGGCTCCCAGGGAGGGCAGAAACCAGGCACATGGATGGATGAGTGAATGGGAAACAGGCTCCTAGGGAGCGCAGGAACCAGGCGCACTGATGAGTGGATGAGTGAGTGAGTGAGTGGGAAAACGGCTCCTAGGGAGCGCAAGAACCAGGCGCACTGGTGGATGAGTGAATGAACTCTAAACCTGCAGCCCTTCCAAGCCCTGGTGCTGTGGAGCCTCCGGGCAGGGAGGGCTTGGAAGCAACTGTGGGAAGCTGGCTACCAGGGAGCGCTGGAACCAGGCACATGGCTGGATGAGTGAATGGGAAACAGGCTCCTAGGGAGTGCAGGAACCAGGCGCATTGGTGGATGAGTGAACGAACTCGCAACCTGCAGCCCTTCCAAGCCTTGGTGCGGTGGAGCCTCCGGGCAGCGAGGGCTTGGAACCAGCTGTGGGAATCTGGCTTGTAGGGAGCACAGGAATCTGGCACATGGATGGATGAGTGAGTGAATGAGAAATAGGCTCCTAGGGAGCGCAGGAACCGGGCACATGGATGGATTGATAGATGGATGAGTGAGTGAGTGAGTGAATGGGAAAGGCTCCTAGGCAGCGCAGGAACTAGGCACACTGGTGGATAAGTTAATAAACTCCCAACCTGCATCCCTTCCAAATCCTTGTTCGGTAGAGCCTCTAAGTAGGGAGGGCTTTGAAGCAGCTGTCCTGGGAGGATGCAACTTTCAGGTATCCTCCAGTGAAAGTGCTTGGCCAGGTATGTTTGGGCATTAACCCACTTCCTGCCCTCTGTTTACCTATTAATAAACGTGTCATATGGTTCTTCATTTTCTCCGGTTTACGGGCGGTTCATTAAAACACTGCTGGATTGTATTTGCAAGTGTGGTTTATGGCTGGTCTTTAAAATGCTGCAAGACACTTTTTAGTAGAATGGTCAGGAAGCACAGACAGGGTTTATTGTTTTTTCACATACATTACTACAATGTTTTGTGCCTATATAGACAATGTAGCCTAGGCAATTTAAATATTGGTATGTAGATGCGCTTCAGCTCCTACAGCAGAAACATTGAGTGCTGAATTGAGTAAATATGAGGCTGTTTTGAAGCAGTGCTTCCTCTCAGCTCTTGAGTTGTTTGGTTTGGTTATTGAGATTACAGGAAATGCCATGAAATGTTTAGACATAAAGTTCCTGCATTACACTTTTGCTGCCTTTTCTTCCAGGTTTCCTGTAAAGACAAGAGGGCTTTTTCAAGGTCCGTGGGGGAAAGGGGTCATGTTGGGCAGAGGCTAAGTGCCATTCTAGACTGGATGTGGAGCACAACCTGAGTAGCAAACATCCATCCACAGATTGACCGTCTCTGTTGGTGTTATTATCAATCTGTCATGTGCAAAACAAAGCATTCTAGTAAAAACAATGTGCACACATTTTATCTTGGTAAATTGTGTTTTGAGCTGTGCAATAAGTCTCTGTCATTTAATCACACCCACTCACAAACCTACAGTTTACTAAACTCTTATTGTGTTGAACATTATTTGCCGGATATGGCCCGGGATATGCGGGTTGCGGTAGATTATGGTGGGGGGGCCCGACATTTCAAAAAAATCAGCTGGGGGGGCTCAACTTACAAAAGTTTGAAGACCTCTGCACTAAAGGCATGGCCCAATTAGATGCCACTCCTCCCAAGTAGGAAATAATAAAAGCTACCTTAGAAGTGTCTGTTGTAAATATCTGTGGTTTGCACATAAAGTGCAGTTGGCATTGACTCATGAATGTTGTATATCTATTGCAATCCCCAGTAAACCTCTCCGGGTTTGCTAAAGGAACAGGGTTTGGGGTGATTAAAGTGACTTGTGCTGGTTGGTCTGTGGATTGGCCAGATGTGTTTCGAGATTGAAAGGCGTTGGTTCCAAATTTGGAAGGAGCAATAATAGGTGGTCTCCCCTCCTCTGAGGACTCTCTCCAACTGGTAAATCCTGTCCTAGTTGTATCTAATTCCTGTCGAAGAGATTGTTTTTCTACACGTAGATCCTGCATTTCTTGATTAAGTTTGTGCACCAGATGAGTCAACTGGGTGATATCTATTTTGGTTAACTAGACTGTTACAAAATCAAGAGGAAACAAGGGAAAGTGTTGCTTTGCTTTCTGTTGCGCAATCAGACACGGTGTCCCAGTTGTTTCCTTCTTGAAGTTGTAAGGTCCCAATTCCCCCGTGCATCAATTAGCCCAACAAGGAAGTGAACACTTGGTGGACCTATTGACCTGCAAGGGAAAGGGGGAGTGGAAAGAGAAACAAACAAACAACACTGGATCCCAGTCGTCCAGGATTCCCAATGGTTTCTCTTGTTGAAGTGTACTGGACCTGCTCTGATCAACCATTGACAAGCGAGTCTTGATCTATTAGGACAACACACATCAAATATAAAAGACTGTAATGACCTTACAGAGTCTAGACATATATTCATTTGTTATTCCTCATTTCTTACATCATACCTTATGTTGGAAGGCCCATGCTAACACTCCTACAGTTTTTCCGGTGATTAGACTTTACCACCTTAAATGACACAAAAAACGACTGTAATTACAATAAACACTTCCAAGTATTGAACTGGTTAGTTAAGGTTAGTCAGGCAGATTATTTAACACCACACTAACATTTGTACCTTTCAAACTGTACGTAGCGTCCTCAAAATGGGGTTCTGTAAGGAAAGATGGAACGAAAGAAAAAGAAAAAAAACAGCAATATCCAAAAGTAATTTCTCAAGGATTAATTCCACCTATTTTTGTGTACAATTCTAAACGGGGAAGTTGTTATTACTTCACCTCAATTACTATCACCTCAATTACTATGATCAACAAGAACGCTGCAGATTTGAACATGCTGCCACAGTATTTTAACAAACAACGTTGCTTATTACCATGACCTACCACGTCAAGTCGGTATTTCTATAATGTTCAAAAACAGTCAGTCAGTCAAAGAGCTTTTATTTCGGTTAAAAACCATAAAAAGGCGAGATGCATACAACAGAAAATGTCCATTGTCAGATTAACATTAAAAACACATAAGAAGGAATAGCAGCTAAATAAATACAGGTTGAAATCTTAATTAGAAGGTAGAAAAATCTGAGCATCTCAAATCTGCAGAGGTACCGTTCGACCAGCCCAATTAGGGGAGGGTTGGTGGGGATGTCTGTTTTAAAATGGCACACCTTATGAGCCACATAGATAAAAGAAATTTGGATGTAGCAAGTACAGTCAGAAATTCAGTGTCGGTCTTGAGAATTCTAAACTCCTCCCAATAATCCCTAATTCCCCTAGACCAACAGAATAGTACTATCCATCTGTCTCTCGGCCGATGGTACGAGGGGCAAAAGAGTAAAACGTTCTGGGCTGTCTCCTTGCCTCCCGAGCACCCCGGGCAGATGCCAGACATTGGGGACGCGGGTTTTAGCCATTTGCCTGTTATGTCCCGTAGGGGAAGTGAACCATGCCTGAACTGGACATATAGTTTCCTGGCTAAAGGAGGCTTTATGTCGTCCAGCCAGCTCTCCAATTTAGGATGGGCCTTGATTTCTAGGAAGGTTTTGGTTAACCTCCCCGAGGAAGAGTTGGATATTAAGAGGGATAAACCGTACTCTCTCAGTGCCGCAATCAGATTTTTCCTAGTAAGCAAGGCACTGGACTCCTCGGGTGAGGACCAAAGATCTCCCCTGCCTATAGCCCGAGAAAGCTTCCGGATGTAATTGAGTCAGGGAATTTTCTCAGCTCCCCTACTATCCAACAAGTCCAGTAAATATTCCCTATAACTCTCTAATTCCGGGGTGGCCCAGATACATCTCCAATATAGCAACGGACGGTTCAAAGCGACGCCCTAGAAAGGGGCCTACCCCAGATCTAGCCTAAGTGGAATGAGTACTCTGGGGGAGTCTTAAAATGGCACCTCAGAAAGCTATTCTCAGTAAGAATAAGGGGTGCAACATTAACATGCCCCCATATATACGCACTATATAGCACACCGGCTCTCGCCTGGACTTTATAAATTTCAACAGGGGGTCCCACCAATTTAAGAGATGATTCATTAAAGACTTTTAAGATGTCACCCGTGGATTGTGTGAGCTTCTAATTGTCTTTGGTAATATGCGGGCCCAGTCCATTCTGTCGTTTATAGTGACCCCTTAATACTCAAAGGTAGACACCTGATTCAGAGGCTTGCCCCCCAGGTGCGGGTCGGGGCAATTAGGGTATTTCATATTAAAGGGCATATACTTGGCTTTGTTAAGGTTGATTTCTAAATCCCTCAACTTGCAAAACCCCGAAAAAGCATCTAAAGTTCGCTGGATACCCCCCACTGATTTGGACAGTAGGAGGGTATCGTCGGAAAACATCAGAGCCGGTATTTTCCGACCAGCTAGACTCGGGGAGTCGAGATCTTTAGCACCCAACAAAAAAGCAATCAAACCATTAGTAAAGAGGGGAAATAGGGTGGGGGCTAAAACACACCCCTGCCTCACACCCCTTTCAACAGAAAATGGGGTAAACAGCTCACCTCCCCTCCCGTACCTAACCCTGGCGTATAAGCCCTGGTGCAGGCGCTTAAAAAGGTCACACAGATAAAATGGGGCCCCCTTCTCCTTAAGAACAATCCATAACTTGTCCCTCTGAACCAGGTCAAACGTGGACCGGAGGTCCACAAAAATCAGGAACAAGCTGCCCTCCCCAATAGTAACAGTCCTCCAGAAGACCAGCTGGAGCCTGAACAGCTGATCAATCGTAGAGACCCCCGACCGAAAACCTGCCTGCAGGGAGGTTAGGATGTGGTGGTCGTCAATTCAACACTGCAACCTGGAAAGGAGGACTCGGGCGAAGAGCTTTTGGAGGACATCAGAAGGATTCAAAAACAAATATGGAATGCACTTTTTTCAAGTGTCCTGAAATGTCTTTAAAAGTTGCCTATTAAATGCATGGCGCGTGTTTTCTTTAGTCTCAAAAGTCTTACCCCGGTTATTAGCGTTCTGTCTTAGAGTCTGGTAACCTGGTAACAGGGGTTTGTTTATTTCCTTTCAGATTGCGAAGGAAATCGTCATGAACGACTCCGGAACAAGGAATTCAAGAGGACGTCCCGATTTCTCTGGGAAGAGAACCGGAGTTTGGAGTTCCAGGGAAGAGGTAAGAGGAAGTGGGAAGGAGCGGGAGGAGGGTGGAAGAAAGAGGAAATACTCGCCGGTTTCTGGATGTCTGTTGAAGGGACAGGTCTCGCGTCTTGTGATATAAGTAAAGCCGGCTGTCAGCTGTTTCCCAATTGCAGGACTGCAATGCGGCTGTTGGCTAGTCCGAAACGCTCATGATGATGCGTAGCAAGGAAAGCAAAGCGTCGCCAAGTTACAAGGCCCGCCTCTTATAGTTTCAATACAACGTGCCCTGAACATATGCATGCTCCTCACGTGGAGTGAACTAAGCCATTAGGCGGTTTACTCATGCGAGGTAGATGATGGATTCTTGAGGGGTAACAAAGAATAACAAGCATTGCTAACCACAAATGTTTCAAGTAGATACAAACATTTGCAATACAAGAATTCCTTGCCATGATAACTTAACTGAATACTAATACACCAGGCTGATTGTCTAAAGAGTAATCATTTAACAATCTAGGGGGGGCTCAGTCACGTGATTGCAGCCAATGAACCCTTAACAAATTGTTGCAGAGCGTAGGTGTAAAAACTACTATTCCTACTCCAGAGAGTGCAACAGTAGGAAAAGTATTGGATAGCGAAGGGGTTAAAATTACTATTCCCACTCCAGAGAGTGTAACTGTAGGGGATGTGCTGGATAGCAGAGAGTTAAAATTAACATGCTTATCAATTATTTTCTTTTTTTTTATTAAATACCAATGAGTAATTATTTAACAGTAAATTAATTATGAATACCAATAAATTAAAATTTACATTTACTTTAATAAAATTATATGACTTCCCACCCTATTCCCCTATAAACCCACAACCCACTCCTAAAATAAATTAACACAATTAATATAATAAACAATTATTCAATTAATAAAAAATTATTACCAACTATTAATTAATTGACAATACATTAATTATGAATATCAATAAATACAAAAAAAATAATAACTTTATTATGATTAATTTGCTTCCCACCCTATTCCCCTATAAACTCACAACCTGCTCCAAAAACATTTAACACAATTAATATAATTACCAATTAATAAAAATTAATTGCCAATAATAATTAATTAACTATAAATGAATGATCAATATCAATAAATACAAATTAATAATTATTTATTTATAATAAATTACTTCCCACGCTATTCCACTAAAAACCCACAACCTGCTCCTAAACTAAATGAACACAATTAATATAATTATCAATTAATAAAAATGAATTATCAATTAATAATTAATTGACAATAAATGTATTATCAATACCCAAAAAGAAAAAATTATAATTACTTTTTTATAATTAATTATTTCCCACCCTATTCCCCTATAAACCCACAACCTACTTCGGAACTCAAATGCAACATTTTATTAAAAATAATTAATAATTTCTAAAAATTATTTCATTTAATATAATTAAATTACTTCCCATCCTAAACCCCTATCAATCCACAACCCGCTACAGTACTAAGACACAAAATTTACTTTAAAATAATTACTAACTTCTAAAAATGTAATACATATATTTAAAAACAAATACAGTACATAACAAAAAATATAAAACACACACATATAAAATACATACTAAAAAACATACCGTAACACTAATATAGCATCAATATTATTAACAACAATATTTTTGCCAACGATATTACTGACTTTGATATTATAAAAAACAATATTTCTTACCTCCAGGTCGATATTCTGGTCACCGATATTCTTGATGTCGATATTCTGACCCTTCGATATTTACAACACAATATTTCTGTAGTTTGAAATTAAAAAGTTGATATTATGTCTGTACACAGTGCATCATTCAACAACTCTCTCAGCATATGTCTGGACTCTTTAAACAGTTGTATGGGAGCTACCAGTAGCTCGTAGACCCCTTCAGAGTAGGACACAACCTTGAGGCCATTTGTTAGGCACATAGTCCTTTTTGCATTGAAAAGTTAAGGAAACCTGGGTTGATGTAACATCCAGATTATAAGGCTGCAGTTAACCAGGCTTGAAAATGAGCAGTGCTCAGCCACAATAATCGGCCAGGCTGGGTCTGAGTCACAGGGAAAACATCTGAAGTCCTGAGGTAAATTTGTCATAAACATGTATCCTTGCCAGGTATAATTTGGAGATGTGCTAACAAATATCCCCCGAGTGCTTTTAAATGGAATACAGTTGAAAGGTAGAGTTACCTACTTACTTGAGCTAACACTTCATTTAATTGGGCTCAGTGGCCAGTATTTACTGTGTCATACGTATTCATGTTTAGACTTCAGTAGTTCACAATCTATTGGACTGATAAGAAGTAGGTCACATCACAGAATATGTAGTAGCCCCTTGGGCTAAATGGTGTCACAGGCCAGGATTAGTGAGTATAGACCATAACATGGTTTGAGGTAAGGCAACAGGGCACTATAAAAGTGTGTATGAAGATACTGGTTTTGGTCAGCATGTGACAATACATGTGTTGTATGCTAACATATGATAATGATAGATGTATAAAAAATATGTTATTATGTTACATCAGTACAGACAAACAATTGTTTTTTCTATCATATCTTGTATTTATACAGGTCAACACCCATCAGAAGTGGAACATATGAAAGGCCATTGCCAAAAGATGCAAACCTCGGGGTCATTAAGTGGCGCAGTGTCCACTGCTGGAAAAGCTGAGAGGACGCTAAAGTCAGCTGAAGTACAGCTCAGCAAGTCTTCCCATTACAGGTGACCCATATCCAAAGAGCAAAGAGAGTTCTTGATGGTGTAAGTTTTGCACTGTGTGTATGACAATGTGTTTTGTCTATTTATGTTGGCAAGGATCCCACCTCATAGCAAGCAATGAACTGTTCTGAGCAGACACATGGCTGGCTAAATTCCATATATACATCATGGTGTTTGATGTAATAAGGTACACTTTTACCAAACAGGTCAATAGTGTTTATTGTGTCAGGTGTGATGCTCCTTCACTATTGGTGATGATGTATTGGTAGCCCTATTTCATATAACATACCATACTAGGCAGTTATGATACCGCAGTTGTATAAAACGTCACATTGAAGGGTGGGATTCTACATAAACAAGAGTGAGCATGTGATCCAAAATGACCAGTGACACTAGTATTAATGACTACATTTAGGATTCAAATCATATCCAAATTGTGTTTTGTATCAGAAATACAGCTTCAAACATGTTCAAATCGCAGATTAGCATTATGTCTCCCTCCTTCACAAAAATGTGAGTGAGAGCCAGTCTGTTTTGTGCTAGGCATACAAGATTTGTGCATTCATAGACAGGGATGTGTACACATTGGTGGCAGAGTAACACATACCCTAAAGGATTTCTCAATGTCCTTAGTCATGTTTAGAAGATGAAGCACTGATGGAGATAAATGGCTAACTCAATGGGATTTTGTAAGATGGAAAGTTCCTTCCCATATATGTAGGAATTTCCCATCAGCAAAATTCAAAATCAGGCGACACTTGTGAATCATTAGGCAACTGTTGCAATGCATCAAGCTGTAACAAGTTACACATTGTGAATTTTATGTGTTTGAAATTAGTATTATATAGGAATGAGTGTATGTCAAAACTACTGTGATGTTATTAAAACCTTTGTACTATAGTGAAAAGCAGCATATTTGGTGAAACAATTTTACAAAGACAAAACAAACTTCATATAACTATGGATATTTAAGAGTGAAATATGAAAATATTCTTGCTGTGCACTGAAGTGTATTAGACATATTTTAAGGGCTATGTAGTTACTTGTCCTGTCTTCAACAGCCTAGGTACCTACATAGTATTTGATACATTGCTAAAGTACTTCAGAACAGAATTTATTTATAATGTTTGACAATCAACATATACTTTAGTAACTTGGAGTAAGTGTTATCATTGTTAAAAGCCCAAACAAAGGTAACCTGCTTTCAGTGTATGCTAATATTGGTTCAGCATTGCAGTATTTGTTGGCATACATTTCTTCATAATTAACTTTTTGAGAATGAGCAGTATGCAGATTTTAGGGTCTTGTAAATTCACTGCACAAAGGTATTTTTGGTTGATATCCTTTTTAGTGATATCAGCTCAATATTATAAACAACAAAGGCCAGCCATTCAGAGGTATGAAACAGTTAATGGAGATACATAATGTTGGATAAGAGACAAGCTCATACTAAATATAGGAGCATTCCTGGGAATGGCATAACTGTGACCAAATGTTTTCTGAAAATATTGTGTACTTGCATGAGCTCATGCTAATGTTGAAGCAAAGTTTGAGAGCCTTGAAGCAGGTAAACTCTGAATATGAGGAGACTGTTTTGTGACCTAGGTCATGATCAGTTCTGTTTACACAGATTCAATACAACTATTGTATATGTCATTTCAGTATAATCCTTGGCAGGCAAAATAGAAGGTGCCAATATCGGCAAGTAAGCAGTTGGCCCCAGTGGTTCAGGTACTGACACTGAGGAAACTAGTGGATCTGAGGGTGAGGGGAGTGAAATCCTCTTACTCCCACCAAGTTGACCAAACCCACTTCCCTACAAGGGTTGGAGTCTCCTTGGCCTCAGGTACCTCACCCTGGAGTTCTGGACTTTTTGGTTCCGTCCAGAGGTGTCAGGGAACAACACCCAAAGACCCCGGAGTTCCACCTGCCTTGGTGCACAAATGAACAGAAACACGGGCTTCTCGATGGTGGCGTCAAAGACCAAAGGTTTATTACTGCAGGGACACAGAAGTCACAGAAACTACGCATGGGCAGTATCTAGGAGCCTGTTCAAATTGTCCAAAGAGGGTTGCTCCTTATATACTAAATTTTAAGCTGGGGGCGAATTCTTTACATGTAATACATTCCCAAAACCTTTGTGTCTAAAACAATAAATATTTGGCGTTACACGGGAACCGTTGATAAAATCTGATACCAAACATCTACGAAGAGGGGTTCCCACTAGTTCATCACAATCCTTTGACAATATTGCATTCAAGAGCCGGACCGCCTCATCGTAAATTTCGTTACCTCCCCCTAATAAAGATTCAGAAAGAAAGGAACGGAGCCAGGTGCGGAAGATAGAGAAGCGGGATAAGAGATGTTTGTGGGTTGTAAATGGGCAAGGCTACCGGCTTCGGCCGCCTAATCATGATCGGGACAATGGACACGGGAACCAGTTCAGTAGGGCTGGCCTCGGGCAGAGGAGGCAGCCTTTGTCGAGTCATGCAGCTACAGCGTGTTCTGGTTTAAGGTGCACGTGTCATGAAAGAGGTGAATCTCCGGCTAAGGCTACGTGTCCTTAATCGAGATGAAGTGATCAAAGGTTATTGCGTATGTGAGGGCAAGAAACACAAAATGGCCGCCATGATCTAAGATGGATGCCATGGGTAGATCAGAAATGTGTTCATAACAGGAGTACTCTTGCTCGTAGCGTAGCGAAAACACCAGGGTATGCTAAATGGATCATTTGCGGTTCACTGATACCAATATTATGTATTTCCGACAATATTGAAAACACAGGTTCAAATCGTCACGGAACCTCAGACCCTCCTTTTGCCCTTACATAGGCAATTACTCAGTCTATGTCAGAATCTAGTTCTATGCTCATCAGGTCAGTGACATGCTGTTGTATCATCATCCTTTCTCGTGCCTTTTCTCCAAACGCAGGTGGTTTCTTAATACAAGTTGCAGCACAAAGACTACACAGAGCAGGACCACACTGGATAATCAGGCAGCATGAGAATAGGAATACTAAGATGACACCAATGACCATCAGAACCTTCCATCCCCACGCGGATATCAGAGTCCAAAACCACTCCATGAAGGACCAGTTTCCCTTGTCTACATGAATAGAGTCGGAAATCTTATGTAGCTTAGAGATCGCCTCATAGACTGTTGGAGCATTATTGGGAATAAAGACACAGCAGCTCGATTGGATCATTCTGCATACCCCACCTCGATCTGCAAGTATAACATCTAGAACCATACGGTTCTGCAACGTCATGAGTCTATCCGCCTGAAGCTCAGCTGTCAAATTGCTAAGGGCACCAGCAGTTTCGGTAATAGTAGATTCAACTACCCGTGTTAGCTGACGTATGTTTCTACTATTGGCCATAGGCCCCCAAAACGGAAGGAAGCCTTTGAAGAAGTCTCCAGCTTCCTGACCAGCGGTATCTTCCTTGCTGAAGACACCTCTTGCTACTCTGGTCTTGTGGTAGTCAGATGAAGCAGTGTATGTTGGAGGCAACAGTCGAGCAATATAACATGAACCTGAAAAGTCGGCAGGCAACCATGTATACGCTCGGTCTCGACAGATGAAGTAGGTGCCCCTAGCAGTGAGGAAGGCAGGGGAAGAGTTAGCCGGAAACACATAAGTCTCTATGCACTCACTCCTCCCTAGCCGAGCTCTCGGATTTCTCCCATTACCTTGCAAACAGACCTGACCTCGGTGAGGTACGACCCAGATTGGAGTTGAGCTTTTACGCTTGCTTTCTCCCAAACTAAGGCGATACTCTGAAGAATTCCAACTCAAATATACTCGCAATTCGTCTCTAGGGTAGGATGGAGTATTATTGACGTCCTTGATCATGTCAATAATTCCCTGGACTAAAGCTTTGTTGGCAGAGTTGTATTTAGTGGAACGTGGTGGACGTGGAGGATAGGTTTCAAGGGCATAAGAAAAGATGGTTTGAAAGGCCTGAAATGATCCATTGTAGCTGAAAGGCAAAACCAGATAGGGAATACCTTTATCCATAGTGTGGGGTATCAAGCCACACACCCAGCAGTCTGTAGTGTTAACTACCAGTTGGTGTTGGTGCAAGAGCTGTACAAAAGTGTTGTTAATGAATTCTGAGCGTCGAGCTTGCTCATGTTCAGGAAACGAGTGAAAAGAGTGTATAGAAGATACAGTAGAAGTAGCAGGATCAAGGGGAGGTACTGTAGTTACTGGCACAAAGATCAAATTTATACCGAAAACGATTCCACCCACCAATGTTATTAAAACAATCAAAAATGTAATGGCACATTGTATCAAAAAGCATTTGCTGTGAAGAATTCTGTAAAGTCTGTTTCTGTGAACATAAATCACATTTTCTCGTTGCAGCGCAGGAAGCTCCATCTTCTACAATCCGCTCGCGACCACTGATGATGTGTACGTAGATGAAAATGCCTCTATCAGCCCTGGGAGTTCCCAGAACCAACAGAAAGATCGACCTTGTGTCAGACCCCCGCAAATTCAACTAGGCACACAGCCACGACCCTACGGCTACCCAGACGGCAAGGCAATTTTTTTAAAAACAATAAAACAATAGCAAACTTCCTGGCTGAAGGCAAAAGTTCAAAATTTCGAAATATCACAATAGGCAGTTGCCTGCTTTATTTGTCCATGTGACGAGGTCGTAAATTGTATCTTTGCTTTGCAGGTACTGTTTGATCGGCAAATAGCATATCACGAGTAGTTGTTGCAGTGTTCAAGTTCGCAGATGACAGAGTTTTTTCTGATGCAGAGGACGAATGTTCAGAGTTCAGAGGAGTCTTTTCAGGAGGAGAGTCAGAGTTTGGAGTGTCGGTGATCAATTCGGCATCGCTGAAGGGGATGAACTTTGGCGTGTGTTCAAATTCGGAGGCACCAATTCCCTTCTTCACCCAGTCGTCGTAAGGAAGTGGCAAAGGCACACGTTTGACATGGGATGCATGCACCCAGTGCTTGCGACCAGCTACACGAACTGCGGTTCTTGTCACAAGCAGGACTTGGTAGGGGCCGACGTATCTGGGCTGAAGGTTCTTCGTCCTCGCGAAGTTTCGGATTACAACTTGGTCGCCGGGTTTCAGCTGATGCCCTGGACTCTCCGGAGGTTTTGGTAATGCATCGAAAACCTGTTGGTGAATAAGACTCAATTTAGCAGTCAAGTCGTAAAGGTAGTCGATCAACATAGGATATTCTAGAGAACAAAACTCTTTAGGCCTTGGCACACCCCAAATATTTGCCGGGCGGCCAAAGACTATCTCATACGGGCTAAGCCCCACTCTAGAATGTACAGTTGCTCTCGTTGATAACAAAGCCAAAGGAAGTGCGTCTGGCCAGGATAAACCAGTGGATGCCTGTATTTTAGCTAATTTTAGTTTGAGGGTGCCATTGTAACCCTCCACTAAACCAGCAGACTGAGGATGGTTCGCACTGTGGAACTTCTGTTTTATGCCTAGGCCGGCACACACACTCTGCATAACTTTCCCTATAAACTCACTTCCGTTATCTGACCATACAATCCGTGGCATACCGAACCTAGGGAAATATTCTTTGAGAAGAATTTTGGCAGTTGATAGGGCAGTATTGTCCTTTAGTGGATATGCTTCGATCCATCTGGAAAAAGCACAGACTACCACCAGGACGTATTTCAGATTATTACAGCGATCCATGTGAATGAAGTCTAACTGAATCACTTCAAAGGGGCAGGAAGGAGGAGCGAAGTGACCAGCAGGAGTTGGAGTTCCCTTGCCAGGATTATGCATCAGGCATACCATACAATTTTTCACCACTCTCTCTGCACATTTACTGATCCCATCATTCTTCCAGACGGGAGCCAACATCTTACAGATTCCTTTAGAACTTATATGCGCTACTCCATGCGCCATTGTCACCACTGCAAGCACATACGCATCAGGCAACATCCAACGCTGCTGTTCTGTCAGATCAATCCAACACCCACTCGAATCCAACTTGCCCGTACTTTCTCTCCATACACGTTTTTCCTCCTCAGTTGCCTCTTTCTGAATCTCTTTCACACTTTCCATTGTATCCTCACACATTCCAGAATCAGCAATCCATCTTGCAGACGTAGCAACATACATTCTGCTCATCATGTCTCTAGCTGTCTGTTTAGCGGTCTCATCAGCAAAAGCATTCCCACGACCAACATCATCCGTGATTGCTTTATGAGCGCTGCACTTCACAATCGCAACTTCAGTCGGCAAGGTTAGAGATTCCAACCGATCGTTAACTAGCTGACCATGTTGAATCTTAGTCCCATGGGACGTAATGAAACCTCTTTCTTTCCACAACCGGCCAAAACTATGGGCCACGCCAAATGCGTACTGACTATCTGTAAAAACATTCACTCTCTTTCCCTTAGCTAAAACACACGCTCTCGTTAATGCGATCAATTCTGCAGCTTGGGCAGAATTCTGACTCACTCTTGCAGTCTCCACAATCGTTCTCAAAGTCGTTACCGCATAAGCAGCAGTCACATCACCATTCTCCAATTTAAAGCATGACCCATCCACATACAACGTGCCATCCGGATCTGACAATGGGGTGTCCTTTAAATCAATACGTCCTTTTGTCTCTTCCTCCGTTCTAAAACAACAATCATGTGGCTCGGAATCACTCGACTCTTGATTAGCCGGCAACAACGTTGCTGGATTCAATACATTACATCTTTTGATCTGAATATGACTCGCTAGTAATGTCAGCTCATAACCAGATAATCTCGCACTGGTAAGGTGTTGTGTCTTGGTTCGATTCATGAGTGTATCAACAGCATGAGGAACCATGACCACCAGCATGTTGTTCATCACCAAACCCGCAGATTGTCGAATGGAAACCGCAGCTGCCGCTGTGGCTCTCAAACAACTAGGTAACGCTCTAGCTACCGGATCCAATGTTGAGGAAAAATACGCACAAGGGCGTTGTTTATCACCGAATGTCTGTGTCAGAACACTCAACGCACAACCTTCTCTCTCGTGAACGTAGAGCGTGAATGGCTTGCTGTAATCAGGTGTACCCAATACAGGAGCTGAACACAATGCTTTTCGTAATTCAATAAAACTCTCCTGACATTCATCAGACCATGGCACCGGACTCGGAACATTTTTCCCAGTCAAAGCTACCAGCGGTTTTGCTAAAAGAGAAAAATTTGGGATCCACTGCCTACAGTAAGAGGTAATACCTAAAAAGGCACGTACTTCTCTCTGTGTGCGGGGAACACTCATCTGCATAATTGCTTTTATTCTCTCTGTGGTCAACTTCCTTCCCTCCTTTGACAAGAGATGACCTAGGTAGGTCACTTCTTGGCAGCAGTATTGCATTTTTGAAGGTGATACCTTGTGATTCAAATTGGACAAATGATGCAATAACGAGATCGTAGCTGCTTTGCAAGTTTCCTTGTCATCGGCAGCCACTAGAAGATCATCTACATATTGCACTAGTGCAGAGCCTGGAGGAAGGACAAAGGAATCCAACTGACTTTTTAACGCTTGACTATAAATAGATGGGCTCTCACAATAGCCTTGTGGAGCGCGTTTAAATCTGAAGCTTCGACCTCCTAGACAGAAGCCGAAAATATCTCTGCTTTCTTCGGCTATCGGAATGCTGAAAAAGGCATTCTTCAAGTCGATGACTGAAAACCAAGTAGCTGTAGCAGGAATCAATGTTAACAAGGCAGCAATGTCTGGAACCACAGGAAACTGCGGGACCACAATCTTATTGACTTCTCTGAGGTCGATGACAAACCTATACACTGGAGGCTTTGTAGGATCGGTTCGTTTCAAAATCGGCAACACAGGACTGTTACAAACATTTCCTCTAGTTTCTTCAACCACACCTTTCTTAATCAAATCTTGTACAATCAATAAAAGTGCACGCTCACCTTCACTAGATATTTTGTATTGAGGAATTCTTGGAAATTTTACATTTGCTTTTAAAGTTACTACATATGGTGGTATTTCTAAAAGGCCTACATCATTAGGACCAGTCGCCCAAAGAGTATCAGGGAGTGAACGCAGCTCTGGCGGGAGTGCATCCATTGACAAGTACATCGGAGAGGTGATTCTTTTGCCCAATGTAAGCTGTACCCCTTCCGGAGAACAGTACAATGTCGCATATAATCGTTTTAACAAGTCTAAACCAAGCAGATTTTCATTACAACCCGTCGTCAAAATCAGGGGTGCTTTCAATTGACACGGTCCAACAGAAATAGACAAAGGACCTGATATGGGGTTGTAAACAGGGGCGCCTGAAAAACCTACCGAAACATTTGTTAAGCCGGACAAAGGTGCGCCAGGGAGTTTCGCATGAATGATAGAACTTTTTGCGGCACCAGTATCCAACAGAAACGGTTCGACTACACCTGATGTTGCTACTGCGACATAAGGCCCACTCTGGTCCACTGGAACTGATACTACTCCCTCTCTCTGTCCATGGCTGTCCTAGTACCCATTTTGCTGAAATCCTTCATCCACTTCACAATAGTCTTCAACAAGATATTGTTGAGATCTATTTTGCTGGGAAGACTGTCCATTTCGTTGATCAAAATGATTGGAAGGGCGATCATTCGTCTGTGGAGGCATAGCACCTCGCCCTCTACCTCTAGAATTTTGCACAAAACCACCACGACCTCTCTGAGCTGCTGCTGCATTATTTTGCGCTAAAACTGGACACTCATTCTTATAGTGACCCTCTTTCTTACAGTATGCACACTGATTCCATTGATATTGCGGCCTCGGTGAGCTATAATCTGTCCTCTGATACGAACCTTGCTGTGTATTAGTCTGATTCGTGCGAGGCGGATACGCCTGCTGCAAAAGAACTTTAGTCTTTAAATCTTTCGTTTTCTTTTCTGATTTCTCTTTCTCCTCTTTATACCTATTTTCATAATACTGTGCAGTTGCAAGTATTTGCGCAGTTGTAGAAACAGCCCACGCACTCTCTGAATCCTTTAATTTATTTCATAACTCAGGTAACAAATTATGCACGAATTTATCGACAAACAGTCTCTGTCCTCCTTCTGTACTCATATCCTGACCACTATGATCTACAAAAGTCTCTTCGAACCTCGTGAAAAAGTCGGAGACACTTTCGTCCTTCTTCTGCCTGCATGCGGATAACTTGTCCCAATTAACGCGCAATGCGGGCATCAGAGTCTTCATTAAGTCTATTATTCTACCTGGAAGATTAGCGATTATGGGTTCGGGTTTTGCACCACCTATTTGCTGACCATCCGCTGCAACGATAGCTGCCCAATCACCACCCAAGGCAACTGGATGATTCTCTTTACGAATTTTAGCCCAAATTGGTTGCGGAACTACATTGCCAAATAACATGTCAATGTCTGCCAAATTCATTATGCAAGCCTCAACTGTCTGTGTTAATTCCTTATAGTATCCGGCAGGATTTTTACGCGGATCTGGCAAAGCTTGTTTTACTGCTAGCACTTCGGCCCGCTTCCACGGTATGTGTATCCACACTCTTTGGAATTGCGCCGGAGCAGCTACAATACCATTCGGTGCGTCCGCTTCTATAGCTTCGCGCCAGATTGGAGGAACCTCCCTCATTGGATATTGGCGACTTAACTTCATCTTACCTTTCTCTAAGTCTCTTGGTGAACGAAGAGATGGATCGTTTCTAAAACTTAAGATCAGTTCCATCGCTTCTTTTATATCTTGACCTACTATCATTCCTGCAGCAAACTCTTTCTGAACCTTAATTAAGTCTTCTAAATTCGATTCAACATCATCTTCTTCTGTCTCTTCACGTAAGAGTGAGCACATCTCATCAAAGACATACCGTTGCGTTGGCTCCTTCCATTGCATAAATGTGTCTAGCACATCTCTCGTACTATACCTTCTACTCTTCGAAATCCATCTAAGAGCCGTGGAATCCAAGATTCCCCGTTCCTCAATACTTGGGAGCTGACTACGTCTCTGAACAGAGTCAGAAGTAGGAGTCTTAATTAAAGTCTTATAGAAAGGAGACAGAATATTAGAGACGGAATCAGTGATTCTTCGACGAACAGAAAGCGGAGTCAACATACTGGCAGATGCAGAGAACATAGTAGAAGTAGGAACAGATAGCGGGACAGTAGGGGTATCGAGGAAAATAGTTTGTGGAACAGTAGGTGTAAGCGAGACAGGTACAGGTAGAGAAGTTGGCAACCCAGGAGGAGGAGGAGCCGTAGGAACATTCACATTGACCACAGGAGGTACAGGAGCTTGATTCTGAGGGGCAGGAACAGGAATACCAAGTTGTCCAGCAACCGGCAACTGAACATTCGGTACAGGTGGAGCCACAATACCCTGTGCATACGGTGGAGGTGACTGTAACAAATAAGACAACAGAGGATCGTTTTCGGGGTCCTCCAGTATCTTAGCCGTTTTCGATGGCAAGGCAGGGTAGCACTTGTCGATCGCCAAATTATGCTCTCTAATAGCCACCTCTATGGCCTTCTCACACTCGTTATCTTGCAGCTGCTTAGCCGCTTGCTCCAGAGTCAACTCTTCTTGCTCTTTCTGTTCTTTCTTTAACCTCTTCATTTCTCTCTGTTTGGATTCTTTTCGCCAGTAACGGAAAGAATCAAACATTGCCGGCCGGGCTTTCTTCCTAAACAATTTCGCTTCTAAATTATCAAGGATTTCGCGTTCAAAACTACCATGTAGTGGCCAACTAAGGACACCATCTTTTTCAGTGTATCGGACCCACACCTCATTATAAGAGATAGGACCCACACCATGTTTACAGTACAAGTCATATAAGGGAGTCCCAATCGGAGGAACCAGACATGAGTCCTCCAATCGTGAATCACTGTTGCAACCAAAGCACGACAACATACAATTTCTCCGACTTACCATTTTGCAATCCGGAACACAAAAACAGACAAAACAAGAAACAGATATGTGCACCTGAACCAAGAACTTAGGCCTACCAAAAACGAACTGATGTATCGATACCCAAACTAAACCAAATAGATTATCGTAACCAGAACAACCAGTGATAATCTTACGAAACCAAACCAAACCAAGGACAAAAAGGATTTTAACAACCCTCACGAAGTACTCAACTAGCAACCACTAAATACTTAACTGAGGCACTGAAGACGTCACCAAGGAGAAACCCGTCACGTTTCGCCGTACTAAGGACTGCACCTCGGGTCCAAGACAGGGCGACGGTCAAGGCAACGGCCCACTGCAGCCGTTCTGAACGGGAACCCTCGTGGAAGAGAACTTCGGGCCACTTTTGCGATATGCCGGGATCGATGAAGTGGGGCGCCTCCCTCAGGAATCTTCACACGAAGCTTCTCGAACTCTTCAGGCTTTTGGACCGGTACCGAATGACGTCGCCCCACGTTGGGCGCCAATTGGAGTTCTGGACTTTTTGGTTCCGTCCAGAGGTGTCAGGGAACAACACCCAAAGACCCCGGAGTTCCACCTGCCTTGGTGCACAAATGAACAGAAACACGGGCTTCTCGATGGTGGCGTCAAAGACCAAAGGTTTATTACTGCAGGGACACAGAAGTCACAGAAACTACGCATGGGCAGTATCTAGGAGCCTGTTCAAATTGTACAAAGAGGGTTGCTCCTTATATACAAAATTTTAAGCTGGGGGCGAATTCTTTACATGTAATACATTCCCAAAACCTTTGTGTCTAAAACAATAAATATTTGGCGTTACACGGGAACCGTTGATAAAATCTGATACCAAACATCTACGAAGAGGGGTTCCCACTAGTTCATCACAATCCTTTGACAATATTGCATTCAAGAGCCGGACCGCCTCATCGTAAATTTCGTTACCTCCCCCTAATAAAGATTCAGAAAGAAAGGAACGGAGCCAGGTGTGGAAGATAGAGAAGCGGGATAAGAGATGTTTGTGGGTTGTAAATGGGCAAGGCTACCGGCTTCGGCCGCCTAATCATGATCGGGACAATGGACACGGGAACCAGTTCAGTAGGGCTGGCCTCGGGCAGAGGAGGCAGCCTTTGTCGAGTCATGCAGCTACAGCGTGTTCTGGTTTAAGGTGCACGTGTCATGAAAGAGGTGAATCTCCGGCTAAGGCTACGTGTCCTTAATCGAGATGAAGTGATCAAAGGTTATTGCGTATGTGAGGGCAAGAAACACAAAATGGCCGCCATGATCTAAGATGGATGCCATGGGTAGATCAGAAATGTGTTCATAACAGGAGTACTCTTGCTCGTAGCGTAGCGAAAACACCAGGGTATGCTAAATGGATCATTTGCGGTTCACTGATACCAATATTATGTATTTCCGACAATATTGAAAACACGGGTTCAAATCGTCACGGAACCTCAACCCCACCCCTGTCCCTCCAGCTGAGCTGAGTAAGGGGGCTATTAGCCTCCTCAGACATATCTCTGTATGCCAGACTGCACTACTGAATTGCATCCAAGGGCTTGGTTGCCAATTGCAATAAATGGAAGGCATTCATAGAGCTATTTCTGATATGCAGAGGTCTCTTCAAGGTCTAGCCTCCTCACTGACCACAGCCTCCCAACCATCCCAACCTTGTGCCCCACCTCCCACTCCGTCCCCATCCAAATTCCCTTTTCCCAGACATCCCAAGCACACTCACACAAGCTCAAGCAGCATACCCACACACAAACACAAACAATACAAAAAACACATGCAGGCAACTAAACACACAACCTCCATCCCAACTCCATTCCAAAGACAGACACGGATTCCACCACCACAGAAACATTCACCATCCCAGCACAGCCGCATTCAGTGCACCCGCCACCACAGGTACATCCACCACCCCCAGCAAAACCACAAACACTGCAATCAATCAATCAATCAATCAAAGTACTTGTAAAGCACAATACTCACCCGTGAGGGTCTCAAGGTGCTGAGGGGAGGGGGGAGGGTGTCGCTACTGCTCGTAGAGCCAGGTCTTGAGGGCTCTTCTGAAGGAGAGTAGGTCTTGGGTCTGCTGTAGGTGGTTAGGGAGGGTGTTCCAGGTCTTAGCGACAAGGTAGGAGAAAGATTTGCCACCGGAGGTCATTCGTTGGATGCGGGGGACAGTGGTGAGTGCGAGGCCGGTGGAGCGGAGCTGGCGGGTGGGGGTGTAGAAGCTGAGTCTGCTGTTTAGGTATGCTGGTCCAGCATTGTGAAGTGCTTTGTGTGTATGGGTGAGAAGCTTGAAGGTGATCCTCTTGTCGACGGGGAGCCAGTGTAGGTCTCTCAGGTGGGGGGTGATGTGGCTGCAGCGTGGGACGTTGATGATCAGTCGGGCGGAGGCGTTTTGGATGCGTTGTAGTCGTTGTAGGTGTTTGGCTGGGATTCCTACGTAGAGTGTGTTGCCGTAGTCTAGTCTGCTGCTGACGAGGGCCTGTGTCACCGTTCTTCTTGTTTCGGTCGGGATCCACTTGTAGATCCTGCGGAGCATGCAGAGGGTGTTGTAGCAGGAGGAGGAGACGGCGTTGACCTGATTAGACATGGAGATGGAGGAGTCGAGGATGAATCCTAGGTTGCGGGCATGGTCGGTGGGTGTTTGTGCTGCTCACAGTGTGGTTGGCCACCAAGAGTTGTCCCAGGCTGAGGGGGTGGGTCCAAGGATGAGGACCTCTATTTTGTCTGAGTTCAGCTTCAGCCGGCTGATTTTCATCCAGTCTGCGA
This sequence comes from Lissotriton vulgaris, assembly GCF_964263255.1. Lineage (NCBI taxonomy): Eukaryota > Metazoa > Chordata > Amphibia > Caudata > Salamandridae > Lissotriton > Lissotriton vulgaris. The sequence continues at coordinate 218,268 of NW_028247289.1, read as the reverse complement.
CGGCCTTCATTCCCTCGTGGAGGTTGGTTTTGTTGGTGTGTGGGTCCTTAGTGAGGGAGAGGATGAGCTGTGTGTCATCGGCATAGGAGATGATGTTGAGGTCATGATGGCGGGCCACTTGTGCAAGGGGGCCATGTAGACGTTGAACAGTGTCAGGCTGAGGGATGAGCCCTGGGGGATGCAGCAGATGATGTTGGTGGCTTTGGATCAAAAGGGTGGGAGGCGGAAGCTCTGGGTTCTGCCGGAGAGGAAGGATGTGGTCCAGTCAAGGGCCTTCTCTTGGATTCCGGCTTCTAGGATACGTGTCTTTAGGGTGCGATGGCAGACCGTGTCGAAGGCGGCCGACAGGTCCAGGAGGATGAGGGCTGATGTTTGCCATTGTCTAGTTGGCGGCTGATGTCGTCTGTGGCGGCGATGAGGGCTGTCTCGGTGCTGTGGTTTCGTCTGAATCCGGACTGGGACGGGTCCAGTATGTTGTTGTCTTCCAGGTGGCGGGCCAGTTGCATGTTGACGATTTTCTTGATGACCTTCGCCGGGAACGGGAGCAGGGAGATGGTCCGGAAGTTCTTGAGGTCCTTGGGGTCCGCCTTGGGCTTCTTGAGGAGGGTGTCGATTTTGGCTGCCAGCTTTCCGGGATGTCGCTGTTTAGAAGGAGATGTTGATGACCTTCCGTAGTTGGGGTGCAATGGCTGAGTCTGCTTTGTTGAATACGTGGTGTAGGCACGGGTCTGACGGAGATCCTGAGTGGATGGAGTTCATGACCTTGCGTGTCTCGTCATCGTTGACGTTGGACCAGGAGGTCAGGCGGTTGGCGCTGGTGGTGTTTTCAGGGGGGTGGACCTGTCGTAGTCAGGGTGGTTGTGGTGTTGAAGCTGTCGTGGATGTCAGCGATCTTGCGGTGAAAGAAGGTGGCTAGTGAGTCGCACAGTTCTTGGGATGTCGTTGGCGTTGGCACTGGGGTTGGAGAGTTCCTTTACGATGCTGAAGAGCTCTTTGCTGTCGTGTGCGTTGTTATTCAGGAAGTCTTTAAAGGAGGATCTCTTGCCTAATCTATGTGAGGTGATGGTGTCTGTGGGTGGCGTCCTTGTGGTCTGCATGGTTGTTCATGGAGCCATATTTTCTCCAGTTTCTGGCAAGCGCTTTTGGAGGTCTGGAGGTTGTTGGTGAACCAGGTAGCTCTCTTGTTGGTGTGGCTGTTGGAGGGTTTCTTGAGCGGGGCACTGTCTGAGATTGCAGGCTGCGGCATCTGGGTTGGTGGGGGCAATGGGTGGTTTCTGGGCGAGGGTGGTGATCATCTCGTCTCTGGTGACTTTGCTCCAGCAGCGGCAAGGTAGCTGTTGGGTGCGGTAGTGCGTGGTTGGTTTCTTGAAGGTGAAATAGATGCAGCGGTGGTCGGTCCAGTGGAGTTCGGTGGTGTGGTTGAAGGCGACGTTGGTGCCTGTGGAGAAGACGGGGTCCAGCGTGTGGCCGGTGGCGTGGGTGGGTGTGGTGATGAGTTGTCTGAGGCAGAGGTTGACGAGGTTGTCGATCAGGGTGGCGGAGTTGGCGTTGTTGTTGTTCTTGAGTTGTGGAAGTTCAGGTTCCCGAGGAGAATGTAGTCCGTGGAGGCGAGTGCGTGGGTGCTGGCGAGGTCGGCAATGGAGTCGCTGAACTGAGTCCGGGGACCTGGGGGTCTGCACATGAGTGTTCCTCTGAGGGTGGTGTTGGGGTTGGTGTGGATCCGGAAGTGCAGGCGTTCAGCTGTGTTGAGGGTGTCGTCTGTCTGAGAGGTGACCTTGAGGGTGGACTTGTGGGCGATGGCTATTCCTTCTCCAATTCCATTGGCGCGGTCCCTACGGGTGATCTTGTAGCCGCCCGGGATGGCTATGGCAATGTCAGCCGCCGACAGGTCCTGACCAGGTCTCGGTCAGGAAGGCACCAGCTGGGGCGGAGGTGTCGAGCAGATCTCAGAGCTCGATGGCGTGTTTGTGAGCGGAGCGGATGTTGAGCTGTATGCAGCGGCGGTTGTTGTGTCCGTTCTTTGGATGTTTGGTGGCTCTGTTGCAGGTGAAGCTGCAGGTGCGGCAGGTGAAAGGTCCGTGGGTGCGTTTAGGGGTGGCCTGGAAGCAGCTTTGGTGTCAGCCGGTGTTTAGTGCGTGGAGGGTTCTGGTGTTGTAGCAGAGTCTGGTGTTCTGGCATCACTGGGTCAAGGGGTTCTGGCGCTGGGCCCATGGCGCGCCTGCTGCGTGGCTGCTCAGCGGCTGCCATTAAGGCCGCGAGGGTGGGTCAGCTGGGAGGTGGGAGCGGGCGGTGATTGAGAGAGCGAGGGGTTGTGGCCACAGGGGAGCAGCGGCGGGAACGGGAGTCGGGTAGAGAGGAAAAGAGATGGGGGCTGGAGCGATAGCAAGGGGGCACAGAGATGGAAAAGCCACAATCAGCAGCAGGAAATAAACAGAACAAATGAAATGCAGTACAATCATAGGCAAACCAGTCAGCTAGGGGCGAACAGCAGGCACTCACTGCAGGGGGGAGCTCATGGAGGGAGCAACAGCAGGGGAGAAGGCACAAACACACCGACGGTGCTATGCGGCGGGAAAGCGACCTGACCTGCGAGCAGGGACAATGTTCGCACTCACTGCCGCGCAGTGGCCGCCATTAAAGGCCGGGAGGGAGGGTCAGCTGGTAGCCGGGCGTCAAATGGGAGAGCCAGGGGGCGTGGCCGCAGGGGAGCAGCGGAGGGAACGGGACTCGGGTACAGAGGAAAAGGGAGGGGGCTGGAGCAATGGCGAGGGGGCACAGAGATGGAAAAACCGCAATCAGCAGCAGGAAATAAACAGAACAAATGAAATGCAGTACAATCAGAGGCAAACCAGTCAGCTAGGGGCGAACGGCAGGCACTGCAGTGGCAAGCTCACGGAGGGAGCGGCAGCAGGGGAGAAGGCACAAACACACCGGCGGTGCTATGCAGCATGGGGAGCGACCTGACCGGCAGTCTTTGAAGGAGAATCTCTTGCCTAATCTGATGAGGTGATGGTGTCTGTGGGTGGCCTCCTTGTGGGCTGCGTGGTTGTTCATGGAGCCAGGTTTTCTCCAGTTTCTGGCCAGCGCTTTTGGAGTTCTGGAGGTCGTTGGTGAACCAGGTGGCTCTCTTGTTGGTGTGGCTGTTGGAGGGTTTCTTGAGCAGGGCGAGGGTGTTGGCGCAGTCGTCGATCCACTGTCTGAGATTGCAGGCTGCGGCATCTGGGTTGGTGGGGCGGTGGGTGGTTTCTGGGCCAGGGTGGTGATCAGCTGGTCTTAGGTGACTTTGCTCCAGCAGGGGCAAGGTAGCTGTTGGGTGCTGTGGTGCGTGGTTGGTTTCTTGAAGGTGAAATGGATGCTGTGGTGGTCGGTCTACTGGAGTTCGGTGGTGTGGTTGAAGGCGACGTTGGTGCCTGTGGAAAAGACGGGGTCCAGCGTGTGGCCGGTGGTGTGGGTGGGTGTAGTGATGAGTTGCCTGAGGCCGAGGTTGACAAGGTTGTTGATCAGGGTGTCGGAGTTGTGGAAGTTCAGGTCCCCGATGAGAATGTAGTCCGTGGAGGCGAGTGCGTGGGTGCTGGCGAGGTTGGCAATGGAGTCGCTGAACTGAGTCCGGGGACCTAGGGGTTTGTACATGAGTGTTCCTCTGAGGGTGGTGTTGGGGTTGGTGTGGATCCGGAAGTGCAGGCGTTCAGCTGTGTTGAGGGTGTCATCTGCCTGAGAGGTGACCTTGAGGGTGGACTTGTGGGCGATGGCTATTCCTCCTCCAATTCCATTGGCGCGGTCCCTACGGGTGATCTTGTAGCCGCCCGGGATGGCTATGGCAATGTCGGGCGCCGACAGGTCCTGACCAGGTCTCGGTCAGGAAGGCACCATCTGGGGCAGAGGTGTTGAGCAGATCTCAGAGCTCGATGGCATGTTTGCGAGCGGAGCGGATGTTGAGCTGTATGCAGCAGCGGTTGTTGTGTCCATTCTTTGGATGTTTGGTGGCTCTGTTGCAGGTGAAGCTGCAGGTGCAGTAGGTGAAAGGTCTGTGGGTGCGTTTAGGGGCGGCCTGGAAGCAGCTTTGGTGTCGCCCTGTGTTGAGTGCGTGGAGGGTTCTGGTGTCGTAGCAGAGTCTGGTGTTGTGGCATCGCTGGGTCAAGGGGTTCTGGTGCTGGGCCCGCAGCGCGCCTGCTGCGTGGCTGCTCAGCGGCTGCCATTAAGGCCGTGAGGGTGGCTCAGCTGGGAGGCGGGAGCGGGCAGTGATTGAGAGAGCAAGGGGTCATGGCCGCAGGGGAGCAGCGGTGGGAACAGGAGTCGGGTAGAGAGGAAAAGAGATGGGGACTGGAGCGATAGCAAGGGGGCACAGAGACGGAAAAGCCACAATCAGCAGCAGGAAATAAACAGAACAAATGAAATTCAGTACAATCATAGGCAAACCAGTCAGCTAGGGGCGAACAGCAGGCAATCACTGCAGGGGCAAGCTCATGGAGGTAGCAGCAGCGGGGGAGAAGGCACAAACACACCGACGGTGCTATGCGGCGTGGAAAGCGACCTATCCTGCGAGCAGGGACAATGTTCGCACTCACTGCCACGCAGTGGCCGCCATTAAAGGCCGGGAGGGCGGGTCAGCTGGTAGCGGGGCTTCAAATGGGAGAGCCAGGGGGCGTGGCCGCAGGGGAGCAGCGGAGGGAACGGGACTCGGGTACAGAGGAAAAGGGAGGGGACTGGAGCAATGGCGAGGGGGCACAGAGATGGAAAAACCGCAATCAGCAGCAGGAAATAAACAGAACAAATGAAATTCAGTACAATCATAGGCAAACCAGTCAGCTAGGGGCGAACAGCAGGCAATCACTGCAGGGGCAAGCTCATGGAGGGAGCAGCAGCAGGGGAGAAGGCACAAACACACCGACGGTGCTATGCGGCGTGGAAAGCGACCTGACCTGCGAGCAGGGACAATGTTCGCACTCACTGCCACGCAGTGCCCGCCATTAAAGGCCGGGAGGGCGGGTCAGCTGGCAGGGGGGCTTCAAATGGGAGAGCCAGGGGGCGTGGCCGCAGAGGAGCAGCGGAGGGAACGGGACTCGGGTACAGAGGAAAAGGGAGGGGACTGGAGCAATGGCGAGGGGGCACAGAGATGGAAAAACGCAATCAGCAGCAGGAAATAAACAGAACAAATGAAATGCAGTACAATCAGAGGCAAACCAGTCAGCTAGGGGCGAACGGCAGGCACTGCAGGGGCAAGCTCACAGAGGGAGCGGCAGCAGGGGAGAAGGCACAAACACACCGGTGGTGCTATGCAGCATGGGGAGCGACCTGACCTGCGAGCAGGTCCACAACCACCACCATGGACACATTAACCCCCACAATCACAGGCCCAGATCCCACACCCACTACCACAGACACATCAACCACCACAATCACAGTCACAGGTACCACACCCTCCACCACAGACACATTAACCATTACCACGCACATCACTTTCACAGCACACACACCCAAAAACAAAGTAGGACACACCCAAATGTTTGCGACATACACCAGACCCACAGACACCTGCACCATCAACAGACACATACACAACAGACACTTCCACTCTCACTACCTCCCATCCCCAACTTCCCCGCAACCATCCTACACATTTTTCCCATTAAAATCTTCTATTTGCCCTTATCCTGAGCCCTGTCACACTCACACTCACCCCCCCAAGCAAACACCTACACCTACTACCCCAATACATCACTCCCACATCCAACCCAACCCTGCAAAAAACCAGAGGAACCCCTACTGCTCCCAAGGTACACCCTAAACCACAGACCACGCCTCTCAAAAGCACACCCCTCCTAAACCCAAGATCACCCCTCCCAAACCAAAACCCAAACACCACCCTTCCAAGATTCCTGCTCTGCCCACTAGATGCCTCTTCCCAGGGATAATCCCCTGGCAGTACTATTCAAGGAAAGCTGTGTGCGATGGCACTCATGTGCACAAGACTTTGATGACACTTATGCACTAGCATTTACCTTGTTTCGTACAAGTTGAGAGTTTTCTCATTCTGAATACACCACAATTTTTCTTTTTACCAAGTTTGTCCTGGCATTGCTTTTCCTTAGCAATTGTTTGATTCCAACCAATGTTTCAGTGTAAAATGTGTAGTACATATTTTCATTTAGCATGATAGTAGGAACTAATACATACTTTTTAAAAGTCTAGTATGTTAAGTGCACACGCTGGTATGTGCTGGTGATTTGAATTTCCGTGCAGCCATTCAACATAGTAATGGACACTTGCACCAACAAATACACGTTGAGACATTGTTTAAGAATATTTTACTACAGGTATGTATCAGTAATCAAGGTGTTTGCTTCACCTTGATTACTGATAAGTATGCACACATATGAATTTCACCGTGTAATATTATGTGCAAATTGAAATTGTATACAATACAGGGCTTGTACTACACAAGGGGAAATGTTACATTGATGAATATTGTGGAGATGTACTGCTTGATGGTATGGTACTATGGCATTGATGGTGTAGATGAAATAGGGGGACATGGAGTGTTCATGGAGTGTTCTAGGAAAAGCTGTTGTTAATTCATTCAGCTGGAGTTTACTGTTATGTGTAGATGTTCTTGTGATTAAAGAAGATAAATAAGCAACCCGACTGTAAGCCTGTTTACTACAGATTTTGGCAATGAGTGACTTAATAAGGTAACCTCCACCCCTTGAGAAGCGCTGTTACAGGGAGTTGAACAGTGCAACAGAAAGACTTGATCCTTATAAAACTGTGAGTTACTTTTTGTATTTCTAAGGATGCATGCCTGTGGACTTAATGGAGTCATTCTCCATTTTTCTCATTTTGATCAAGCGTAAGAATGGCACCAAAAACCTCCAAGCGTTAAACCTTTACTGAATGTGGCAAACAGTTTGATTTTATTGGTAGCTATTGCTCAAATGTGACAAGCATTTCTGAGCCAATTTATGCGGGGAAATTGAGTTGAAGATTCTGTGTGTAGTGAATTTCACAGAGTGTGCTGAACTTTAGTGGAAAAAAATACGGAGAGACCACCTTGAAGAATGGATGTGTGGGCAGTTAGCAGCATCTTTTGAGGCCTCCCAGCTTGATGGAGCTCGAGCATCTCATTTGGCTTGTGAGTCTTAAGCGAGTTTGAGTGCCTTATCTGCCCATAAATTATTAGCTTCTGGCAACTTGTGCACTGCATCTGCTTGAGATCTTTATGCTTGCAGTATCTTGCGGCAGCAGAAGTGCTAATCGGTGGCTCTGCAGCTGAGGTTGTCTACGAGCTAGTAGGCATGCACATCATGCCGATACAGTAAGGAAAAGTATTTTACTGTAATAATACCCTATGGATCCGCATGGTGCATCGCATCAACATTAAGTCCGCACTTCCAAAGAACAAACCCGTAATTACTCAAAGTTGCCTCATAAAAAAAGTTTAAAGTCTCACCGCATTTATTTATCTCAATTGTCCTCCATGACATAATGATGTTGAATGCTGCAACCCATACGGAATGAGGCCGTTAACATAGAAAAAGGACTTCTGCAGGATATGGGGGAAATACTTACTTTAACCACAGCTAGAACAAAGACTACAAGCAGAATCAACTGTTTAATATTGTTATTTTAAATAATTATTTTAGATAATGTTTTAAATTTGTTATTTCAACTTGTTATAATAGTTTGCTATTTTAGCATATTGTGGTAGTTTTTTTTAAGGTATGACAGAACAAAGTATTGCTGCTCCACCCAGGTTTCTGGAAGTACCTGGGGAGCCTAGTATACCTTGGGGATAAATATGGTCCACTGAGAAAACAAGAAATTGTATTTGATCATATAGGAGTGGAATGCAGAAGGATTTATGGTGACCATCCTGAGGACTCATTGGGCATGGGAAATGATCAGTCCATAAGCATGTATGGCATGCCACTTCAAATGCTGGAAAAACAATTCAAGCCCTAAGTGTGGTTTTTGAGAGACATGATTAGATTGTTAGGTGCACAAATTACAAGAAGGTGAAAGAAAGACTTTTATCTCCCGATCCCACATTAGAGGAATTAACACATATTGCAAGAAGTATAGAACATACTGCTGTGTAGAGGATATGGGCAAACTTCATTTGCAGAAAGAAATGAATGCCGCCGAAGTAAAAGAGGTCAAATTGAAGAAACCTTTGAAACCGTTGAAGATTGCAACATCTGGTAGTGACAAATTTGAGGAAAAAAGAAAAATAACTGTTACTGATGTGCTTGTCCTTGGCACCAGGCACACTGCTTCTGGTTTTGCATGTGGGGCAAGGAATGTCACATTAGATCTGGTGGAAGGTAAGGACATTTAGCGAAGGTTTGTAGGTCAAAGAGGAAGGTGCTAGATACTTGTGTGAAAATGGTAGAGAATTTGAGTGAAGTTCAGAAGGAAATTATACTAACTAGAAATGAAATTAAGGATTCTATTCCACAAGGATGTGACAGCACTTACAGTAAGGGTGTAAAGCTGGAAAGTTCAGAAATGTTGGAGAAGCCTCATTGAAATATAAATTTGGGAACTATGCAAGTTAACCTATTGGCAGACTAAGAGAGTCTGTAGGCTTCGATATCCATGGAAAACTTATCAGGACGTTCTCAAAGAGCAGGTTAGCGATTTACAACAAGAAGATGTTAAAGCAGAAGGATATGGCGGCAAGAAGATTAACATTACAGGAATTAAATGGATGGATATTTTCTTTAAGCAGAATAGCATGCATGGGAGAGTGTACATAAAAGAGGAGGGATCAAATCTTTTATGGTGAACCACCAAAACGATTTGAACAGTATTCTTGATCCTAATGCTGGGGAACCAGTTATGACTACCCCTGGGCGTAAAACTCTGCTCCGCTCGTGGAGTTTGCAGAATTTTGGCAACTCCGCGTTCCTCGTAGAACACCCAGTTGCAGGAAAACTCTGCACTCTGCAACGGAGCAGAGTTATTTTGCGTTTGCGCGCCTAAAAAGCGTTTTCGCGTGCGCTGTAGCGACTTACCAGGTGCCTGCGATCACTGTTGAGATTTCCCATCCATTCGTGAGCGCCACGAGATTTGCTAAGTGGCCGCATGGTCCAGCAAGCGTTTACAATCGCGAACACGCAGAATTTGCAATCTGGAGAAGGTTCTCTCCCGAGCAGCATCAAAACATTCTTGAAATTATTATTTGTATTTAAAAAACTCCTCAGATTGAATTTTGGTTGTACTTTTTTGTTCAAGGTGTCCTTTTTCTTTTTTACTTTTTTTAAGAAGAAGGAAGTGCCCCAGAATCTCCAGCTTCCTGTTCCTGTCCAGCAGGCTCCTCCCAGTGCTTTTTTTCATCTCCTGTTCACTTTACCTTTGAATTTGAGCTGCAGGGATCCCTCTTTGTGTCTGCTACATCATATATCAATGGATTTGAGGACTTTTGGATTTGAGGTTTCACAAGTACGTTTGAAAATTGGTGTTGTTTGTTTGATTGAGGCATTGCACCTACATTTGTTTGTACTTTTCATTGTTTTTTTATTTATTGTGGTGGGTGGCCTGTAGATTCACTAGTGACCTAGTAGTTTTTTTGTAAGTAATTTTTCTTCTTTGATAAAGTAAACATGTGGCACAGTTCATTACATTTTCTCCAACTTTTGAAATCGATTGACAATATTTTTTGATTCACTAGCCAAGTGGCCTGCCAACAGGCCTTTTAGCCTGTAGACCCAGAGCTACTAATGGGTGCATGAAACAACTGATTCTGTGGTGTCTGTTGATTTTGAACAACATTTAGGGCATGGATGTCATTGGATTGAAATCTAAAATGTTTTTTGGGGTATTTCACTTTTCTTCATGTGTGGTAAATGAATGCCTTTGTGTGTGGTTGTTGTGTAACTTGCAAACCTTTTTTAGCCCTGTGAATTTTCATTTTTAGCATTGTTGCATTAAAGCTGTGTTGTTTAGCGTGCCTCCTTTATCTGGCCAGTGTGTTTGTAATATTGGGCCAGCATTTGCCTTGGCTGAGCCCGCCGTGTGGCCAAGGGCCATTTTGTAAAGTCTGTTTCCAGATAGGCCTGCTTGAGTCCATTGTCTTCCAGGCCTCCTGTTTGTTGTTGTTGTGAGTGACCATGTGGCTGGTGGCCATTTTGTGGTGGTGGTAGTTAGTGTGCTTTTGCCATATACCTGCATATCTTCTTTCCTTTGTTCCTCTTTGCTTATTGCTTCTTGTTGTGGTAGTCTGGCCATGTGGCTGGTGGCCATTTTGTAAAGGCAGCCAGCATGCTTTTGCCATAGGCCTGCATTGTCTGTCTTCCCTTTCCTGTTGTTGTGGCCTGGCCATGTGACTGGTTGCCATTTTGTGAAGGTAGCCAGTGGGCTTTTGCCAGAGACCTGCATTGTCTATTTTAACCTTTCCTGCTGTTGTGGCCTGCCTGGCCATGTGGTAGGGGTCTATTTAGTGCAGGCAGCCAGTGTGCTTTTGCCATAGACCTGCATTGTCTGTCTTCCATTTCTTGTTGTTTCTTGTTGTTTTGGCCTAGCCATGTGGCTTGCAGACATTTTTTGTGAAGGCAGCCAGAGTGCTTTTGTCATAGGCCGGCATTGTCTGTCTTCTATTTCTTGTTGTTGTGCCTGGCCATGTGGCTGGTGGCCATTTTGTGAAGGGCAGCCAGTGTGTTCTGCATTAGGCCTGCAAACCTTCTGTGTGCTGGTTGTTGTTTTGCATGCCATTTTTTTCTTCGTTTATCCAGCAAAACATGTAGCACAGTTCACTAATATTTTCTAATAAATTTGCAAAATTATTTATTTGAATTCATTTGATTCACTATGTGGCCTGAACTGCCAATGGGTTTTCCAATCAATAGGCCCAGAGCTACTCATGGCTGCATGAAACAACTGTTTATGTGGTGTCTGTTGAATTTAAACATCATTTAGGGCATGGATGGCATTGGATTGAAATAGAAAATGTGTTTTTGGGGGGTTTTCATTTTTTTTCATGTGTGTTAAATAAATGCCTTTGTTGGATGAGTGTGGTCGTTGTGTTACTTGCAAACCTTTTTTAGCCCTGTGGATTTTCGGTTTTGGCATTGTGTATTAAAGCTGTGTTGTTCAGCATGCCTCCTTTGTCTGGCCAATGTGTGAGAGCATTTGCCTTCCATGATCATCTATGTGCGGCCAGAGTCCATTTTGTAAAGTCTGTGTCTATAATAGGCCTGCTTGAGTACATTGTTTTCCAGGCCTCCTGCCTGTTGTTGTTGCTTTTGAGTGACCATGTGGCTGGTGACAATTTTGCAGTGGTGGTAGTTAGTGTGCTTGCTTTTGCCATAGGCCTGCATGTCTTCTTTCCTTTGTTCCTCTTGGCCTATTGCTTCTTGTTGTGGTTGCCTGGACATGCCGCTGGTGTCCATTTTGTGAGGGCAGCCAATGTGCTTTTGTCATAGGCCTGCATTGTCTGTCTTCCCGTCCTTGTTGTTGTGGCCTAGCTATGTGGCTGGTGGCCATTTTGTGAAAAAAGCCAGTATGCTTCCGCATTAGGCCTGCATGTCTTTCTCTTTCCTTTCTTCCTCTTGGCTTGTTGCTTATATCCATTGTCAGCCACAGCTCTCTGAATGCTGAATCACACGTGATGCACAATGCCAAACAAGGTCTGTTACATTTGGATTTTTGTTGTTGTTCTTCTTATTTCATATCCTTCCTGAGTGTACTGTACACTAGTAAACCAACCATTAAAGCTCTTGTTGTTGTCAAACCTCACAAATGGCTGCACTGTAATGTTATGTTTTTTAATAACTGAGCGAATACATTTTATAATATTAACAACACACAAGTGGAGCCACACAATAAGTTATATATTATATTTGTTTGTTTGTACTAGTGGAAATTGAACCACAACAATGAATGCCACGTTTCACTGATGTTCTTGTTTCTTTGCTTTTAGGTGCACAAAAGAGGAGACGGCATCACCCATTGAATTGCCAGATAGAAGTCCTGCTGCACACAACGTCATGTGACGTGTGACCACTGACATCTCTTCAACTCGTGCCACTGTGTGCTGCTGACATCTTCACGATGGCCCCAAAGAATGGTACCATATCCAGTATCAAGAAAGTTGCTTGTGAGAAGAAGGCACTGACACTTAGCAAGATCGGTATGGTGCCCAAGACCTCTTTTGGGAAACCAAAAATTGTTCCAACAATAGAAGGCCCCACCTGAATTGCACCTATCTAGGATGCGTAGGATCTGACAATAGTATTTTCGCCTTATCCTCTTAGTGTGTTGATTTTCACTACTATGCTTCTTCGTGGTGCCCTTTCAACACTTAACAAAACTGTTGTCACATGTCTATACTATTTCGTGAGGAAATGTGGTGTATAAAGAGAGAGTACCTCACGGTAGCAACACCCGAGGGGGTTACTGACCAATGATTGTCAGTCTACCCACTTCTCATCATTGGCCACTCTCTCTTTTTTTATGTCCGGGAAAAGATAAACGAAAAAACTAATGTGCTCCCTTTTAACGAAACTCATATAGTGAAGAAAAAGTGGACACTGTAAAGTGTGCGCACTGACCACTAATGTGCTCTCAGAACCCCAGTGAAAACCCAAAAAAGAAAGTTTTTAGAATTCTCACTTATTAAAACCGGGTAATGCTTATTGGCCGTCCAATTTTATTCCTAGCTGAAAGCATTCCCAATTAAAAATGGTTAACAATATAGCATAGTTTTCGCCAACATGTTTCGTTGCCAAGAGTTTACGCAACTTCGTCAGGGCTTTTGGGGGTTCTATACTCTTATTCTTCACTCTTGATAGTTCCCAAGACCTGATGGTTGCCTACTCGCTGCATACCCACAACCATCATTCATAAATGGACCCCGTGTCGAAAGATCACGTGTCCGCCGGGTAGCCCCTCAATGTCAAGCACCCGGTGCCGAGTCCCTCCGGCGCGTGTAGAGCTGAGCTAATACATTTTATAATATTAATAACACTTACAAGTGGGGTCACACACTAAGTTATATATTATATTTGTTTGTTTGTCCTAGTAGAAATTGAACCACAACAATGAATGCCACGTTTCACTGATGTTCTTCTTGCTTCTTTGCTTTTAGGTACACATAAGAGGAGGAGACGACATCACCCATTGCATTGTCAGATAGAAGTTCTGCTGCACACAACGTCATGTGCGGTGTGACCACTGACATCTCTTCAACTCGTGCCACTGTGTGCTGCTGACATCTTCACGATGGCCCCAAAGAAAGGTACCATATCCAGTACCAAGAAAGTTGCTAGTGAGAAGAAGGCACTGACACTTAGCAAGACCGATTTGTTTCCCAAGACCTCTTTTGGGAAACCAAAAATTGTGCCTGTAGCAGCAGTGTCCGGGGAGCAAGCTGGGAGCAGCACACCAACATCAGTGGACCTACCCCACCAACCAAGGCCCACAACCATGTCTGTTGCAGAGGGAGCAAGTCTAATTATGAGTCCAATGCCGGAGAGCAGGGATGTTGAAATTTACTTATCTTTATCGCAAAGTAGTACCCAATCAAGGCAGGAAACTCAGATATATGGGCAACAACAGCCGCAACCACCTCCCCCAATAGTAGTTGTTCCTTCCAAAGTAGGGGCAGTTCAGGAGATAAAGCTTCCTGCAGAGGAAGAAGAGTAAGCCACTCTTTCAGAAGATCTATTGTCTTCCAGATCCCCAGCTGGGAAAAGGAGGGTTATTGCATCAACTTCTTCTGCAAGTCCCCATTCTGATGCTCTATACACCGCTTGGAAGCCACCTCAGTCTGAGAGTGAGACGCGCCACAAGACAAGGCTAGGGAAAAGTAAGGTTCCAGAAATCCCTTAGAGTTATGGAGGTAAATGTAGAAGAGGAGGATGATGACAAGTCATTCATCATGGACATTAGTCCTGCCCCAGTGGAGGTTGACATTGCCCCCTCCGAAATTGCTGTGAGGGATCTGGTACAGATACCATCAACACAGATGATACCACCAACACCCCCTCCAGCTTCCATATTTCGCTGGCAGTGACCTACATCTACCACAACCACCTCAGTAGTAGTAAGTACTGCAGCGAGTCAAATGTCATGCCCACCTACTATCAGTTCAATCGACATTGCAAGTGGCATCTGCAGCACCAGAAAATTGACCTCTCCAGTTTGAGATTTATCTTTACTGTAAAGTACGACCCTATCACGCAGGAAACTCAGATAAGTGGGCAACAACAGCTGAAACCACCTTCCCCAATAGTAGTTGTTCCTTCCGAAGTAGGGGTAGTTCAGGAGATCGAGCTTCCTGCAGAAGAATAAGAGCAAGCCACTCTTTCAGAAGATCTATTGTCTTCCAGATCCCAAGCAAGGAAAAGGAGGGTTAGTGCATCAACTTCTTCTGCAAGCCCATATTCTGATGCTCTATACACCGCTTGGAAGCCACCTTAGTCTGAGAGTGAGAAACGCCATGAGACAAAGGCTAGGCAAAAGGAAGGTTCAAGAGAGCCTTACAGGTATGGAGGTAAATGTGGAAAAGCAGGATGATGACAAGCCAGTCATCATGGACATTAGTCCCGCCCCAGGGGAGACCGACATTGCCCCATCCCAAATTGCTTGCCCACCTACTACCAGTTCATCTGACATTGCAAGTGGCTTCAGCAGCACCAGAAAATTGACCTCTCCAGTTTGAGACTCTTTAGGTCTTGGCCTATTCCATTCCGCAGGAATGAATAGGACGAGTCTATTGCAGTGAAACCAAGAGTTAAACTAAGCTCTCCAAAAAAGCGGATTTCCACGAGTGCATGTGCTCTCGTACATGAGCTTTTGTCCGAGCCGCCTGCCTCCAAGAGCTTCACATCAAAGCCATCTGTTACTTCCCCAGCGTGGTGCTGCCAGCAGCTTGACTTCCGCCCCCTGCTGCATCAAAGGCTTTCATTTTGCGTCCGCTGAGTTTTTTTTTGATGCCCCTTCAGGCCACAGACTTGCTCCATTACTTGCGCCCTATTTTTTTTATGTGATACAAGTCACATCATAAGTACAAAGTGTGATGCCCAACTTGTATTTTGCTGTTTCCGTCATTGCATCTAAATATATGATACAAGTTTCATTCTTTTGGTAAAATGTATTTCTTTTCCTTTACTGCGCGCAAACACGCAGACCACAGCCTCTCTCTCAGTCAGCGGCACGTTCGTCTATTCCACCCCCCCCCCTCCCTCTCATGCACGCTCTTTGCTCTCCAAACCTATTACTCAGGCCACAGACTCCATCACTTGTGTGCTATTCTTTTAGGTGATACAAGATGCATGCTCTTCGCTCTCCAAACCCATTACTCAGGCCACAGACTCCATTACTTGTGTGCTATTCTTTTAGGTGATACAAGTCGTCATTGCATCCAAATATGTGATACAAGTCACACAAGTACAAAGTGTGGCGCACAACTTGTATTTTGCTGTTTCCGTCATTGAATCTAAATATATGATACAAGTTTCATGCTTTTGGTAAAATGTATTTCTTTTCGTTTACTGCGCGCAAACACGCAGACCACAACCTCTCTCTCAGTCAGCTGCACGTTCATCTATTCCACCCCCCCTCCCTCTCATGCACGCTCTTCGCTCTCCAAACCCATTACTCAGGCCACAGACTCCATTACGTGCGTGCTATTCTTTTACGTGATACAAGTCGTCATTGCATCCAAATATGTGATACAAGTCACACAAGTACAAAGTGTGGCGCCCAACTTTTATTTTGCTGTTTCCGTCATTGCATCTAAATATATGATACAAGTTTCATGCTTTTGGTAAAATGTATTTATTTTCCTTTACTGCGCACAAACACGCAGACCACAGCCTCTCTCTCAGTCAGCTGCACGTTCGTCTATTCCACCCCTTCCCTCTCATGCACGCTCTTCGCTCTCCAAACCCATTACTAAGGCCACAGACTCCATTACTTGCATGCTATTCTTTTAGGTGATACAAGATGCACCCTCTTCGCTCTCCAAACCCATTACTCAGGCCACAGACTCCATTACTTGCGTGCTATTCTTTTAGGTGATAAAAGTCGTCATTGCATCCAAATATGTGATACAAGTCACACAAGTACAAAGTGTGGCGCACGACTTGTATTTTGCTGTTTCCATCATTGCATAAATATATGATACAAGTTTCATGCTTTTGGTAAAATGTATTTCTTTTCCTTTACTGCGCGCAAACACGCAGACCACAGCCTCTCTCTCAGTCAGCTGCACGTTCGTCTATTCCACCCCCCCTCACTCTCATGCACGCTCTTTGCTCTACATTTTTTTATCTCAAACCCCATTACTCAGGCCACAGACTTGATCAGTTACTTGCGTGCTATTCTTTTAGGTGATACAAGTCGTCATTGCATCCAAATATGTGATACAAGTCACACAAGTACAAAGTGTGGCGCACAACTTGTATTTTACTGTTTCCGTCATTGAATCTAAATATATGATACAAGTTTCATGCTTTCGCACAAACACGCAGACCACAGCCTCTCTCTCAGTCAGATGCACATTCGTCCATTCCACCCCCCTTCCTCTCATGCACGCTCTTCGCTCTCCATTTTTTTAATCTCAAACACCATTACTCAGGCCACAGACTTGCTTCATTACTTGCGTGCTATTGTTGATTTAACAAGTGACATTAAAACTACTCACTATGGCCTCTGCACCACAACATTAGTACTTTACAACACTAAGCACAACCACAGTAACAACACAGCAGAAATCAGCAACATCACAGGCAGCATTTAGCACCAATACCACAACCACTCACCACCAACACAGCAACACTCAGCACCACTCAGCACCACCACAGCATCACTCAGCATCACTCAGCACCACCACAGCACCACTCAGCACTACCACAGCATCACTCAGCACCACCGCAGCAACACTCAGCACCACCATAGCATCACTCAGCGCTACCCAGGTTATAGGTGTCACACTTGCAAAAGTTATAACTATTAGCATTGTAAATGACAAATATATTACTTTAACTAATTTCAAAACAAAAACATAACAAAAAATTGTCATTTACAAAACCAATACCTCAAATTGCGAGACCTATTGCATTGCAAATGCTTGTTACTCTTGCCTTGCCCCCTACTTCCTGCAATGCAATAGGTCTTGCATTTACGCAAGTTTAAGCTATTGGCATTGTAAATGAAAAAGCCTTTTATTTATGTTTTAAAAAGGAAAGCAAAATAAAAGACATTGGCATTTGCAATGTCAATAGCTCAAACTTGTTGTGCCTTTCTGCCCTCTGCATCACCACATCATCACTCAGCGCTACCACAGCATCACTCAGCACCACCACATTATCACTCAGCACCACCACAGCACCACTCAGCATCACCACAGCACCACTCAGCACCACCACAGCATCACTCAGCATCACCACAGCATCCCTCAGCACCACCACAGCATCACTCACCACCACGACAGCATCACTCAGCACCACCACAGAATCACTCAGCACCACAACAGCATCACTCAGCACCACCACAGCATCACTCAGGACCACCACAGCATCACTCAGCACCACCAAGACATCACTCCGCACCATCACAGCATCAATCTGTGCAACCATTCAACAACAACTGGTTCAAATATGTTCTCTAAATGTTTCAAGCTTTATTACAAATATCACAAAAAGATGTTAATATTTCACTTCTGTTCTTCGATTTACGTCACAATAAAATACACTGAACATAATCTTCACAAAAGGTATTTACAAAAGTTTAAGTTATAGCCATTATAAATTACAATCACTTTTATTTCAGTATTAATTATTTAAAACAATTAAAAGCCATTGTTATTTGTAATATCAATGCATCTAAGCCATGTAAATACAAAACATGTTGCATTACAAATGCTATAGGTGACACATTTGCGAAAGGTATAACTATTGGCATTGTAAATGACAAAGTTATTAATTTAGCTATTTTCAAAACAAACACATAAATAAAAAAATGTACATTTACAAGACCAATAGCTCTAACTTTCCTAATGCGAGACCTATTGCATTGCAAATGCTTGTTTTTGGTTAGCAAGAAGGAGGTGAACATTGCTATAGTCTCCATTTGTGGAAAAGGTGTTAGTTGGGGTAAACTTGGTACAAACTCTGGTACCGGAGGCCAAACAACCCATACGAGAAAACACCACTTGATCCAGTAGGAGGTGCACCTTAGAGGCCAAAAAACTACACCCTTTGTTGGTGGAGGGGATGAAGAAGTAGAAGATCCGATCACGGTGGAAGGTGACAATAGGGAGACATTTTCTCTTGTACACAAAGCAGCCGTGTCCCCAGCAGGGCATTGGTACCACCCACATCCTCATCAGAAACATCGCAATGGCACAAGAATCAGGCTGAAACACTAAGGGGTCAAGGCAAGAGAGTACCGCAATGAAAAAACGTGGATTGAACCTAACATCTGGCATCAAGAAGTCACCTGCATAAGTGGCACTAGAAAAAAATAATCCAGTACCAATTTCCAAAGCAACCACCCAATGGCAAGTTTATACAATGCAAAGCTGGCTAAAATGTTAGCAATGGACCTACTCCCTTTTTCTTCTTTTGTAATAGGGGGGTTTCTTGAATTTGTGGCAGCCATTTGCCCGAAATGGAAGGTTTCCAGCCGGTCCTATTTCGCTAGAGTTGCTTTTCCAGCACTACATCATGTCATGCTTGAATTGCTTTGACAAGCTTTGCAGCAGAGTGCTGTTCACACTTTCCACCGAACAACAGATATGTGGACTAGTTGCCAAGCCATCACTGCACCCTGGATTTCTTTTGTGGGGGTTAGAGAAAAGATATCTGCAGCAGGTGTTGACATTGCTGAGATTTTTAATACCACTCGGAAAAATGCATCTGTAGCCATGTTCACCATGGAGAAATCTCATACTGCTTTAAACATTTTGGAAGATATGCCAGCAAGGTCTTTGAATGGCTGTAGCCAAGAGGACTTAACATTGGTTTTGTTGCCACAGACAATGGCAGTTATATAGTTAAAGCCATGGGTGATGGTGGCTATTTCAGGGTCCTGTGTTTGGTGTACTGCATTAACATCATTGTTTAAGACTTTCTGAAAAAAGAAGACTGAGTCAGCCATTTACTGACCATCTGCAGAAGAATCTGCACACATTTCATCTATTCTTTTAATGCCCAGAAGCAGCTGAGGATCATTCAATGTGATAATAGAATGCCAGTTAAAGCACTTATCAAGAAGGTGCCAACGTGTTGGAACTCAACTTATTACATGATCCCCCCCCCCCCAATCAGCCCCTTTTGTAGTAGTTCTGGTTGGGGTATAGGGAGGAGGGAGAAATTAACCAGAAGTCAAACTTAGTGTCTACTCAGGGCAAAAGCGTAGTGAGGGAGGGTAATGTTGGTCATAATGTTACAGCCATTGCTAATACTGTGGGGGAGGGCAATGCCGGTCATATTGTTACACCCATTGTTAATTCTGTTAGACATTGAATCTTGTTCTCTGGAATCCCAGAGCAATGTATGTCATAGATCAAGTGATTATTTAATAGGTGGCGATTTGGTTCCAGTTTCCAACGGGCCAGTATGTCAAACTTCCCTCATTTCATGGAATGTGGCAGGAGTAGGGATTAAACTCATTTCGCCTGTTTGGCAGGAATTTATTGATCATTTTGACATATGCTTGTTTCAGGAGGTATGGGCACTTGATGCTATATATAAAGTGGGATATGTGAATTTTTTTGTCCCAGCTATCAAAAAACGCCAGGGTCGTCCTATGGGGGTCTGGTCATGTGGGTTAGACAGAGCCTCAAATGTCACATTCAAATACTTCCTGTGGGGAGTAGTGACATCCTAGCCATTAGACTAAGCTTCCCAAACAGATTAAGAATTGACATCTATAATGTATATGCAAGGGAGCTCCCAGGCGGCAAGAAATCTGATGTGGTTGCAGAGTTAGATATACTGTTACAGGCTACTCCCCCCAATATTCTGCCATACATCGCGGGGGATTTTAACACTAGGTTTGAACCCCTCGGTTTGGATGACACTTACCTAACAGAGGAGGAGGATGGCAGGTGGGGAATTCCACAATTGGGTAATAATCCTATAAAAAAATGGACTGAGGCCGCGATACAGATGAAGGGCCTCTGTATGGGGAACCAGCTAAGGGCAGTCAATGGGCGCACATTGTCAGACAAAATGGGAAAGGTAACTTTTGACAATGGTGTAAGGACAAGCAACATCGATTATTTACTTGTCCCGCTTAAACTGTGGTCTACTCTCCTAGATATGGAGGTGGTTGCTCGTGTTGAGAGTGACCACAACCCTCTTACTGCATTGTTTAATTTGGGACTTCATAAAATGGACGAGGCCACTAGAGGAATATTTTTGCCTGATCTGGCACTGTCAAATGACGAGCGCCACCTTAAGTGGTGTCAGGTAGTGGGGCATCAGGAAATTATTTCTGATATTAAAGTGGATGTGGAAAGAGCATTAGCAGCTATGGAAGAAGCCACCTTTTCTGGCATTTCCCATCAACCCTTGACGGAGATACATAATAGAATGTTTACTAAACTAAAAAAATATTTTTGCAAACCTAACTTAGGTAACAGACCCCAGACTAGAAAAGAAGAAAGCTGGTACAATGGTTCCTGCCGCCAGGCTAGAGGAGAATTAAGCCATGCCCTAAGGAGCAAAGACCTAAGGAAAATAAAGTTGGCCCGCACAAACTATTGACAAAAGCAATACGTAGCAAAGAAGGAATGGGAAAGTAACTGGTGGCAAGATCTTAAAATGGCATGAAAGTCTAAGAACCCCAAATCTTTTTGGAATATTTTTAAATGGGACAGGGGATGGCATGGAGAGAGCCCCCAAAATAACGTTGACCAAAACTCATGGGTCGAGTATTTTAGCCCCCAACATGCTTGCAGTGCAGCTGATAGTAATGAGGGGGTGTTTGCTCATGCCTTCTATAAAGAAGCCACTTTTACCCTAGGAGAAGTTGATCGGGCACTAGACCTAGTTAATGAGGGCCGTGCTACAGGCATGGACTGTGTCCCGCAGACGTATTTTTGAATAACAGAGCCCGTTGGAGGATATATATCCTGGATATGGAAAATGCCATAGCACAAGGGATGGAGGTACCCCAATCTTGGAAAGGTGCAGAGATAGTGCCAGTGTATAAAAAAGGGGATAAGTCGTCAGCAGCTAACTATAGACCAATAACTCTGATCGACTCGATCCAAAAGATTGTGGGCCGGCTTGTATTGGGCAAAATACAGTCCTGGATGGATGATGATAACATCTTGAGTCACCTCCAGGCTGGCTTTAGCCCGAAAACAAGCGCTATAGACCAGGTCTTCAGGTTTATTATCTTATACTGGCGCACAGTGATTTTGGAGAAAGGCACCCTGTACGCCGTCTTTGTCGATCTAAGAGCGGCCTTCGATCTTGTTTCACAAAACATTCTGTGGCAAGTTCTTGCAGGGTTGGGGATGGCACCTGAGTTGTTGAGCCTAATCGCCCGCCTACATGAGGATACGTTGCCCGGGTTCGCTGGGGTCGTCAGGGAGAGGTATCGGAAACCTTCCCGGTTGAGCGGGGAGTGAGGCAAGGTTGTGTTATGGCACGCTCTTCGTGAACGGGGTGGCTGAGTTCCTCTCCCTGATCCCGACTGATGCCCCGGCTATGTGTGGTGAGCGGGTCCCGATCCTCGTGTTCGCTGACGATACACTGATTATGTCAAAAACGCCAAGTGGTCTCCAGCGCGATTTAAAGCGATTTGAAACTTTTTGCCTGAAGAGAGGTCTTGAAATAAACACAGCAAAAACAAAGTTTATGGTCCTTAATGGCCACATTCCACCTGGGCCTGCTAAACCATACAGAGGAGTAATGTATATGAATGGCGCCCCGTTGAAGCAGGTTGACTCCTTCACCTATCTGGGGTCACACTCCAGAGAGATTTGGGGTGGACTAACCAAATAGATATTGCAGTTTTAAAACACCGCCAGCAGGCTGGCATTCTTCTGAGAAAAGTTTAACTTATCTACAACAAAGCCAATTAGCCCACTATTGGAAATTTATGGGATGAAGGTGCTAAGCTCGACATTGTATGGTGCCGAGCTATGGGGATTTCAGAACTTGAGAAATTTGACTCTAGCAGAAAATTAATTTTTGCGTAAAGCAACTAGCGTCCCTATAAGTACCCCTCTAACACCTCTAATGTGAGATCATGGAAAAAAAGCGGTCCAGGACCTTGCCTCTCTCCTTGTTGTATTGGCGACGACTTTGGACTACAGAGGAACTCCAACATTATTATAAAGATGGCGGCCAAAAATTTCATTGGCTGAAGTCCATTCGGTCCCTACTATCTAGGTTGGGATTGAGAGAATTATGGGACGACCCGATAAATGCTGCATTCCCTTCCAAGAAAATTCTGAAAGAAAGTTATTGGAAGATGGTAAATGCTGAAGCATGTATAAGGGGTTCTTCCTCACACTTAACAGGCCGTTTCCTAGAATGTAGGGCCCAACTAAAACTGGAAATATACTGGGATGCTAATTGCCATAGCTATGGCTAAATTCTTGAAATGAGCTTGGGTAATCTGTATGCGTCTTTTTGCGGCAGGGCTATGATTATTAATTAATTGTTACTGTTGTTCAGGTGCAAATATGTGGGCTTATTCGTTTTATATAACCTATGTGCAATACCCCCTGTTCTGTTAAAAAAAAAGAAAAAGGAATGATGATGGACTTTGTTTTATGATTTTAGATTTTATGAAAGTGAAATAAGTGATATTCGGCATTAGTCTAAAGTAGTTTAATCTATTCTTAGATATTTATTGAATTGTTTTATTGGATTTTATCTAGAAAAACTGTGGATTTTATGTATGTTTTATGAATGCTTTTATGTCTTACCTGTGGAATAAAGTTTATGAAATGGAATGAGATGGGAAAAGGCACCATTGGCCAGTGCTCAGCAGGCTGGCGATAAACTATCTGGCTTGCCCTTTCGCAAGTGTCTCTTCTGAGCGTGTTTTCCGTGCTGCTGGTGCCGTTCTGACAGTGAAAAGGACCACTCTCTCCCCCAAAACATGGAGAGGTAAACCATGATCAAAATGAATCAGCACTTTATACCACCGGATTACACCACACCTGCAGTAGCACAGCAGGAACAGGATGACGGCGACTCAGGTTGTGGATGTAGTGTGTTAGGTGACCTAATTCTGGGCGAACCACCAGAGTTTCAGGATGAGCTCTACTTCCCTTAGAACTGGGCTTTTGAGTCAACTTAAATTACTTTCCCCCTTTCTTTTTGAAGCACAAAAAACATATAGCTGAGGAACATCATTTACTTAATATTATTTGTGTGTGTCTTTGTATTTATGGTTCACAATCGAAGCAGACTGTCTTATTCAATTATTGCAGAAGTTGCAACTGTAGTCAGTGAAAAAGTAGCTACTAGTCCATTCCTGACTCTCCCTAAACCCTTTTCCCTCACACCAGACATTGGATAGATAATACAACAAATGTGAAATATGTGCCTGCCTCCAAACCTGGGCCCTGACTATATATATATATATATATATATATACATATATATATATATATATATAGATATATATATATATATATATATATATATATATATATATATATCCAACCAAACAAGTCAGAACTGACTGCGAAACGCGTCGAGAAAGCCATTGAATAAAATCACGCTTTGCACTTTCAAGTGGCCCGGATTTCTTTTTCTTTACTGGAGAAGGTTTTGGCTGTATATATATATATATATATATATATATATATATATATATATATATATATATATATATACATACATACATACATACATACATACATACATACATACATACATACATACATATATATATATATATATATATATATATATATATGAAAAAGCAATCCCAACCCGTCAGTGGATGACAGGCAACATCAGGGTGCAGACCTCATTACGCCTCAGCAAACAGTCATAACGAAGCTCACAAAGGATCCGACTCGAGTGAGTAGCAGGAATAAACGTTTATTAGAAAAATTACGCTTTTCGCTCCACTGGGGAGCTTGTTCACATATATATATATATATAAATAAAGTGGTGTTTGGGGACCGGAGGAAGCACCTGGGAGCACAGACAAGCAGGAAATTGGCTGTGTTTATTATCACTGCATGCCTGACACCCTGCGATTCCACATGGATTGAATATCCCCCCGCAGCACCTACCTGGACAATAGTGGCATCCTGGGACTTGTAATCCCAACGAACTACAAGTTGGTGAGCAAGTATCTTAGGAGGGGGCGGAGCGGTTTTCCTACCAATGAGGAAGTGTTTGGACATGTAAAAAGGTGAAGATTTAAAGCCTCCTGAATAATGGTGTTTCCTTATGATCCCCCGTGTGGCCTCTGCTCTTCTGCTGGAGAGAGTGTGGTTGGATTTATATATATATATTATAACCTTATAAACCTTTTATGTTGTTGTGAATTAGGCCACTTGGCCGTGAGGATATGGTTTACAGTACTAAGTAAACGAAATGTTACTATGACAGCTACAAACGGTCCACAAGTAGATTTATTAGCAATTTTGAATTAACATGTTTGTTATGTGCAGTAAGAAATGAACTGTGTTTGTTAACATGCAAATAGCCCATATTTGTCACACACGATATTGTGTATAATTAAAATTAACAATATAGTGGTTTAATTTATACTATTTAAATTGTATCTTATATATATGTATCAAACTGTCATTATTTACTTTAAATCATGCTTTGAGACCGTTTTTGGCAGAGTCTGTCTTCTACTTCCATGGTAGTTTTCACAAAATGTAGTTCCTGGTAATGGAGCAGTCCTACCTCTATTTTCTGTAATTGTGGAACACTTTTTGCATAAAATGGTGATTTTGTTTATTCATGGTTGGCTTTGGAAGAAGACCGTTTGGTCGAAACGCGTCGCCATTAAAACTTCTAAAAACACAGACCCTGGAGTGCGAGTCTCTTTGTGTGGTTCCGGCGTGGATGTTTGCTGGGAGCCCTTTCGGACATATATATATATATATATATATCCAAAAAGCTGCTTGCAAAGATCGGGTGCAGCGACGAATTCCCAACCAGCACCAAGGAAGCAGACACGAGCCCAGAGTATGTGCAAAAAAGCAAGTAGCGTTTATTCTTTCATGAGTCCGCCATAACGCGTTTCACCACCGGAGTGGCTTGATCACATGACAACGTTAGCATTTTTTACTGGACCTTTTTAACAGCTAGCACTTTGAACACGTGATTACAAGTGTAAGTGACATAAAGAAAAGTGTGAACAAGCAACATTTGGCGCTATTTAGAAAAGAGACTGCGCTTTGTAAAATACAAAGGACATTTAAAGTAATGTTGCTTTTACCAACTGATAGAAGGGACAAACAGTTGAATTTTTAAAATGCCAGTAATATCTTAAAAAAGATTTGCATTGAAATAAAAAATGTGATCTTGAAAATGTATACGCATAAATGCACAAATGTCAGTATAAATACCAGCATTGCATAACATTCTCTAATGCATGGTTTAAAGAATTTTTCACACATTATGGAAGGGTATGTGTCCCGCCATAAAAAAAATTATATATATACATTTGGGATACAAAAATAATTTCTTTGGCATATATATGTATATACAAAAATATATGATCATATATTTACAAACATTTATAATTCATGTATTTACACAATGCATATTCGCAATTACTGGTCATGTTAATAATATCGGCCTGAATGCCATTTGATAAAAAAACCCTTCTATGTGTTGCTAAACAATCAATTGCAAAACACAGTTAGATAATACTTCAAAAAGTGAGTAAAGTGCTTTAGGTGCTCTAAAGTTAAGGTGAGGATAATCCTGAGAATAAAAAATCCTGAGTAGGCAGGATTGGGTGAGAAGCTTGAGGCTATTGCATTAGGCTGGTTTTCAAAGTCTATTTCTGGATGGAATGGAATATAGACTTGATTATCTGGCACAGACATTCAATTGGATGCACCAGATGCAAATATAATCCATGAGAATAAAATGGAAAAGGATACAGGGGGCTGGTTAACAAAACGTATCGGGAGCAACAGAAAGATAAAAATTACAGAAAAAATTCATTGATTTCATTAGGGGGGTAGTATAAATCAAAGAAATTAAGTCATAAACATGTATGTAAATCCTCAGTATTATTCAATCCTCCAGGGCTTTTACTGTTGAAGTTTAGAATATATCTGGTCTCCAACATACGCATCTTGCGTTCCCTGTCTCCTCCCTGTTTTGTTTTGGGAATTGTGTCGATGACATAGTATTTTAGGTCCTTCAAGTTGTTATTGTGGACCTCACGAAAATGTCTTGCCACTGGGTAGGTGGGGTCAGAGTTGGTGATCACTCTGATATGTTGTAATACCCTAGCACTAGCTGGTAGTTTTGTGCTCCCTACGTACCGTAAGGGACAAGTACACTCCAAGATGTAGATGGCGTACTCTGTTTTGCAATGGAGGGATTTGGAGATCTTGATTTCCCTGTTGCTGAAGGCTGTACGGTAACTGGTTTTGTTTATACCGTAAGTACAGGCTTTACATGTGTGACATTTGGTAAACCCCCGGGAATTTTTAAGCTAGTCCTTGGATGGGATGACTTCTGGACAATTGGAAACTAGACTGTTATGGAGAGAAGTGGCTCTCTTGTAGGTGATACTGGGCTTGGCTGGCATTTTGTGGCAAATTATTGGATCAGAGCGTATAAGTGACCAATTCTGGTTGATTATTTTGCTAATCGCGCCTTTTTGGATACTGTACGGCACGATGAGTCTGGCACTTTCTGGTTCAACTGATTTGGTCAAAGCAGAGGTTGGGGGATTTCTGGTGGCTCTGGGAACTAGAAGAAGTGTTCTGTCCAGTTCCATTGTTTTGTCAATGGCAGTTTGAATAATATGCATGGGATATCCTCGGGCGAGGAATCGCTCTTTGCATTCACTTTGGGCCATGGTAAGATCTATGGGGTTGCTGCAAATCCTTTTTATTCTCAGCATTTCCCCGTAGGGAATGCTTCGAATAAGATGTTTAGGATGGAAGCTGGTGTAATGAAGGATGGAATTGCCAGCCGTTTCTTTTCTGTAGAGCTTGGTTTCTATGGTGTTGTTAGAAATGTACAGTTCTACGTCCAGGAAATAAATATTAGTTGGACTAACGGTACAGGTGAATTTCAGATTGATGTTATTGATGTTTAAAATATTGACCCACTCTAGGGCCTCTTCCCTTGTACCATCCCAGACAAAGATATATATATATATATGTGATCAAGGCAGGGATCTGCCGAAACGCGTCGTGGCTGATGTGGTTGCACTTTAAAATTAAATAAAAAAGAAGAAGCACAGAATCGGGTCTACCTCGTCTTTGCTTGTTTGGCTGTTGGTTTCGTTGGGAGACTGAGACGAGTTCTTGCAGCATATATATATATATATATATATATATATATATATATATATATATATATATATATCAAGTTCCACCTTGTCCTCAAACGAAGCTCACTCGCATAGGAAACAATTTTGTGAAGCAGATTCAAGCCAGCATGCCGCCTCTCATATTTATAAATGCCCAACGCGTTTCGGATTCCTCATTATCCTTGTTCACGGGCAGCGATATTTGGAAACAGCATTCTTTCCAAGGAAACACCTTTAAGTACACCCATTGTCATAACATGCAGCACAGGTGAGTAAAAATGATGAAGCATAATGCATGTTGGGAGCGGTAGTTTCACATCTTTACTGCTTTCCAAAAACGCTCAATTCAACACAATACACTTTCACCTTGATAAGTGGGAAAAGTCAGCATGATGCCAGAATCGCAAATAACACATCTTATGCTCTGCCGAACATCATGTAATAATGTCCCAGAACCGCCCTTACTTTGCGGGCAGCGGTGCGCTTCCACGGCTGGACCACCGTGTATATATCAAGTTCCACCTTGTCCTCAAACGAAGCTCACTCGCATAGGAAACAATTTTGTGAAGCAGATTCAAGCCAGCATGCCGCCTCTCATATTTATAAATGCCCAACGCGTTTCGGATTCCTCATTATCCTTGTTCACGGGCAGCGATATTTGGAAACAGCATTCTTTCCAAGGAAACACCTTTATATATATATATAGATATCCTTTCCGAGCCTAGAGGGACTGCCGTGGAAGAGCAGGCAAATGTGATGGCATGAATTGCACGCTGAGTGATTGTTGTTTGTTGTACATTATGTCTACTATTCTGAATCTACACACAAAAAAGTGACTCAAGTCAATCTTTCCCTTATAGTTGTTCAATAACAAAATTGTACAACTGCAGGCCGTTCCACTGCATTTTTGAGTTGGGACGAGTCTGGGGTCGGGACAACTTAGTCGGGAGTTGGAACACTGTTGGTACAGAGTTGGACACCATACCATACTCGCAGTCAGAGTCAAGAGGATCAGAGATGAATGATGAAACAAATAACTCAGGGCGTGAAGTGGCCTAAAGGTAAACAACAACACCAGAACAGACCTGCATGTCTCTGTAGTGGTGGTGGTGTGAATGACAGTGGTGCATTTTATTTTTACTTAATTTGGAAAATGCTATGTTGCAGTGTGTGTAAGTGTGCTCAGTGCTACTGATGTCTAGCTCAAATTCGGAGCTAAGTGGAGGCCGGGTGGGGGGGGGGCCTGTTCCTGCTGTTGGAGGTAACTAACTGCCAGAAACATGATTTATCCATCCATCCTTTGAAAGTCTTCCTGTTCCCGCCCATCTTAATTATGCAGTTTAGTTTTTCACCTTGATTTTTTCAATATCATTTTCTTTTATATTTACAGGTCCTTTACCCTGCGTCATACTGGGAAAAACAACTCACACTTACCTTACCAAACCGCATCTGCTAGGCACCCAAAGTTGAACATCGGACAGTCCAAGGAAGGAGCAAGAGGAATGCGAAGAGATGCAACTCCAAATTTGGCAAAAATATGATACAGTACCAGTATCTTCTTCATTTGATTAATGTTTTTCTTCTTCAAACATTACAGCTGCGTGTGTTATTTGTTTGCTTATATTTTACTCCTACATATATTTTACCTCAATTTGCTATCTTTTAAAGTAAGCCTGGTACAACAGAACATAATATATGTATTATGCAACTTTGTTGACTACAGGGGCAGACAGGCAATTGCACAATTAACACACTACCCTGTACCAGTTTAGTACTACTCCTCATCATGCATGCATTTCCTTATTCTCCCTCAACAGATTTATGATGGGTAGATGCCAACATGAATGTGTTGTCCATGTGTAGTTTTTGTCATTGTCAACCCTTTCCCTCAAATCCCCCTTCCCAACCGCTCATCAAACCCTAACCCTCTTCCCCCGGGCAGGGTGATTTATATTGAGGCGTGACAAAAATATAATTCACACCAATAATTGATCACACACTTGCTTGGGAGGATGGGGTGAAAGCAACACTAACTCAAGGCAGGGCAAGGATCTTCTTCTGCTCTAAGGATATATACATACATATATATATATATATATATATATATATATGCAGGTCCACAGAACGTAGCAAAGCTACGTAGAAATGCACTCCCCTTGAAAGACCAGGAATCAAAATATCCTCAGCAAAGTGCGCTTTTCCAAAATTTCATATTTATTTAAAGTGCAGCATCGTGACAAGTCATAGAATCACAAAACCCAACGCGTTTCAGCGAGGAACTCGCCTTGATCACGGGTAGTTACAGATCCAATGAACAAACATTTAAATAAAGTTTCACCTGGTAAGTGCAAAATAAACAAAGGACTCAAAGCTTGTGAATATGGTGGCCATCTTTGAATGGAGTATAGCCATTAGTCACATAGTTCAAAAGAATAAATATCTGGTTCCAAGGCACCTCATTAAACAAATGATATCTGGCCTAAACGAGCCCAATATTGTCACATTTGTGTCATTATAAAGGAAAATAAATGCGTAACGTTATTAGCACTTTTCTCAAATCGGTCGACATCATGACCTAAAAATAAACCGGTTATTACCGTTTAAATCCACATTAAACGTAAAATTAACCAAGGCATCAAAATGTAAAGTTACCGATCACGTGTGAACCCCCAGTGAGGTTTTGCCATTGTCCTGATAGGTATAACAGGTCAACCAACATGCATTCTCAGTCTCTATTTGACTATATGTGGCTTCAGTGAAAAGTTACGATGTTCAACTACATAGTTGACATAGCAGAAAGGTGCCCAATACATACAGTGCCTTGCATTCTACATATGGAATCCCAAGTGAGGTAATACGTTTAAGGCAGTCATTCGTGTCAATCCAAGTCTATAGAGGCTTAGGTGGATGTCTCTCACTGTGCATCATAACAAGTCAGTACCTATAAAAGAGACACAAAGGAAAAGAGAAGGTGCAGGTCAGAATCTGTATCATGCATATGCAGAGACTAATAGTTTAAGCTAAGAGTTTTAAACTAAGTGAGTGATAGTGATGAAACAAAATTAAATTTACACATAATGATTAAAAACAGCAGCAGGCACTTAACAAGACTAAGGGCTAAAAATCAATTACATTAACATTCACATCCAAGGCAAAGAACTAGGTCATAAATTCCAGATAACAGTCATCATCAGTCTCCTAGATGCCATTTCATTTCCTCTTCCGAATTTAAACCTCTAGGCATCAGGGTGTCGAGCTCAATGATATACCTGTTCTCCATTTGCCTTAGTTTGCGGATCTTATCTCCACCTCTCTTCATGGCAGGGAGCTTGTCAATAACGAAGAACTTGAGCAGATTTCTGTTGCTCTTGTGTTGTTCCTCGAAATGACGTGCGATGGGAGAAGTTTGATCCTTATTCTCAATGGATCTCATATGTTCAAGAACACGTTTCTTAGCAGGGAACATAGTGCTCCCTACATATTTTCTCGAACATGGGCATGTCAGAACATACACACAGTATTCAGAAAGGCATGTTAGGTGCTTGTTAATCGGTTTTTCAACCGCCTCCACAGGAAAAAAGACTTTTTTGATGTTTTGACTATACCTGCAAGCTTTGCATTTCATGCAGGTATAGAAGCCTTTAATGTCACTGGGTTTAGTTGTAATCATGCTTACCTCATTCTTGCTCAGTTTGTCCTTAAGGGAATGCGCTTTCCTGTATGTCATGCTGGGATTCTCACCTAGGACTTCAACCAGAGTGGGTTCAGTTCTCAATACATTCCAATGGCGTTTGAAGGCCTTAAATACTTGCCATGACTTGGAATGATAGGTGGAAATATGCCTAACTACTTCTGTCGTTTTAGCAGTTTCAGGACATGTATTGGACATAAGCAGGGATTGATGGCTGATTTCACTGGCCTTCGTGAAAGCAGCATCTATGATTGAGGATTGATATCCCCTTTCAATAAAGCGCTTTCTCATGTTAATGCTTTCATTCCTGAAATCTTCATCCGTACTACAATTCCTCCGAGCCCAAAGGAATTCCCCAAATGGAATGCTCTTAATCAGGGTTTTAGGGTGACCACTGTCTGCGTGTAACAAAGTGTTACCAGCAGTCTCCTTGCGGTATAGGGAAGTCTTAAGTTTACCACTCAGAACCTTTACCTGTAGATCTAGAAAAACCATTTTCTGGGTGTCCATGTGGCCCTCTAGCCTGACATTAAGATCATTACCATTCAGGTCAGCTACAAACTTCTCTGCTTCACTCTGTGTACCATCCCAAATGATGAAAAGATCATCAATGTAACGCAGCCACATTTTCACATGGCCACGGTACATTGGATGAGTCCTCTCTACTTGCTGCTCCCAGTCTGCCATAAAGAGATTAGCAAAACTGGGAGCAAAACAAGTTCCCATCGCCGTCCCCTGTCGTTGTCTGAAATAGACATCGTTGAAGACGAAAAAATTGTGTTCCAGACAAAATCTGATCATTTCGATTAACATCTCAGAATGATTCAGATAAGAGATAGATCTGGTGCACAAGAATTTCCAACACGCTCCAATACCATCCTCATGTCTAATAGACGTATACAAACTGCATACGTCTAATGAGATAAGAAGATAGCCTTCCTGCCAATCAAAGTTGGTGATTTTATTGATAAAATCCCTACTGTCTTTTAAGTACGAAGGTACATTCTCAACGAAAGGTCTCAGAAAATAGTCAATGTACCTTGACGTGTTCTCTAATAGAGAACCAATCGAAGATACTATCGGCCTGCCAGGGGGGTTTTTTGGGTCTTTATGTAATTTAGGCAGTAAGTATAAAACTGCCACTTTCGGATGTCTGTTTAACAAAAAGGAGTACTCATCCCATTCGATGATACCATTTGTTCGCCAGTTTGTTAACATTCCAAAATACTTATTATTGCTTTCTTCAATCTGTTGTAAAGATGACATTTCATAACATTCTTTTATACTTAATTGTCTGTTACCCTCATTAATGTAGTCATTAACATTTATCACAACCACATTCCCCCCTTTGTCAGATTGACGAATGACAATGGAGGGGTCCTCTTCCAAAGATTTTATGGCTACTCTTTCTGCTTTACTCAGATTGTCTTTGAACCAGCATTTGTTTTTGGCCAGGTTTTTGAGGTCATTAATGACAAGGGTTTCAAAGGTGTCAATACTACAGGCCGGTATAGTAGGATTAAAGGTCGATTTAGATTTGAAATGATTTGGACAATTCAGATCTGTTCTATAGCCCAAAGAGGTAGCGTTATTAGGGGTGTTTACAGGTGTACCAAACTCCAAATCCTTCATAGCAACGAGTGACTCTATTTCACCAATAGTTTCACTTGCTGGTTCAATGTTTGAGGCAGTTATTGCTGTATTTTTCACTTTGAGTTTGTTCCATTTGTGTAAACGTAGCTTTCTAGTGAATTTGAACAAATCTATTCGTTCCTGCGAATAGTTAAAATTAGCCGAGGGGCAAAAGGATAAGCCAAATTGTAAAACATCATATTCTACTTTAGATAGGATATGGGATGAAAGGTTTACCACATTGCGTTGATTCATTTTCCTCGTGTTTTCTTTTGACCCCGTGTTTCCACTCCCACTGGGGTTGTTGTCGATCCACTTGTTCCAGCCGCCCCTCCTGATTGGCCGTTGTTTTTTGTTGTATTTTCTCCAGGTTTGCCTCTTCCTCTGCCTTTTCCTCTGAATCCTCTTCCTTGTCCCCGGCCCCTGTCTATCTGCCAATTTTGTTGCTGCGTGGTCTGGTTCATCATCTTGAATTCCACCCGAAAATGTGAAGCCTTGTTGAAATTCTTTGATGCATCTTTGGGTGCCTGTAGTTGACCGTCCTCTGAGACGTCACTCTCCACCACTTCCTCCTCCGAGACTGGTGCCCCAGCACCCACAGCATCGATGTTGGCTTGTACCCCCTTTCTTTGTAAGTTATCATATTTACGGCTGAAGGTAAATATGCGGCCTTCTTGGTAATCAATTTTATCACGTAAGAATTTCCTTTCTTTTTTTGCCACGATGTCGTCTTCGTGTTTAGCCATCTTTTTGTCAATTTCTTCCATTTTCTTTGTGAAGCCTTCCGTTGTATCTTCCTTCGTTAACTCATCCTTGAGATCCGCAATCAGTTTCAACAATGACATTCTGTCTTTCCATGCATGTTTAATCAAGATGGATAACATGCGATTAGAGCAGTCCATTAGGTTTTCAGCCCATTCTTCTGCTAATTCCACGTCTGGTTCTTCATGTGATGGAGCTATTAGGATGCGCAGTCCTCTGGGAATTCTCTTCTCTTCCTGATACTTTTCCAGAGTGATTGCCTCCCACCAACGTGAAATTTCTTTGCGTATCAGCTTTTCAAGTTTCTGGTATTTGTTTACCAGTCCCTGTCCTGGTGGTGCTGGCTCCTTTCTAGAAGAACTGTTCGCTGTTTGTACAAACATGGACTGTGCCCTTAGTCTTCTCCGTGCCTCCGCGTCTTCTTCCATGACTTTAGTTCACGTGGGGATCCCCCCTCTTGCCTGCATATGTTATTGTTCGTTTGTATGGAAAATGCGCACAGATATTGATTGCGTTAGTTGTGATTCACTTTCAAGGTCCCTCGCACAATGACCCCCAGATTGTAGCTCTACTGGCGGTCCGGCGTGGGGAAGTCGCGTTTTATTTAAAGTTGCCAAATCGGAACGTTCCGAAAATCCGTCGGAGCAGTGCACATCGCCTTCCGCAATAGTTCACATGCGTGTGATTCAAGTGTTCCACATAGATCGTTTTTGTGTTTATAACGGTAATGCGAGCGGGAAATAACAAAGAAACTGACTCACCCGTCACGGAGCTACCGGAGAAGTCAGGCTCCTCCACCTCGCGGTTCTCAGGCTCCCGGTGAGTCGTTTCAGCAGATCCCGGTTTCGTATCCCGTATGGTTCCAAGCAAAGATAAACAGCTCCTCCGTTATGGCATCTTTTAAAACGCGGTCAACCGGCGATTCCACAATATACGATCCACATCCTTTGTAACGCCGGGACACCGTGACAGCGGTGCATTTAGGGGCAAAGGTCCCCCTTCGTTGTATGCAGGTCCACAGAACGTAGCAAAGCTACGTAGAAATGCACTCCCCTTGAAAGACCAGGAATCAAAATATCCTCAGCAAAGTGCGCTTTTCCAAAATTTCATATTTATTTAAAGTGCAGCATCGTGACAAGTCATAGAATCACAAAACCCAACGCGTTTCAGCGAGGAACTCGCCTTGATCACGGGTAGTTACAGATCCAATGAACAAACATTCAAAGTGCTAATAACGTTACGCATTTATTTTCCTTTATAATGACACAAATGTGACAATATTGGGCTCGTTTAGGCCAGATATAATTTGTTTAATGAGGTGCCTTGGAACCAGATATTTATTCTTTTGAACTATGTGACTAATGGCTATACTCCATTCAAAGATGGCCACCATATTCACAAGCTTTGAGTCCTTTGTTTATTTTGCACTTACCAGGTGAAACTTTATTTATGTATTGGGCAGAAAGGTGCCCAATACATACAGTGCCTTGCATTCTACATATGGAATCCCAAGTGAGGTAATACGTTTAAGGCAGTCATTCGTGTCAATCCAAGTCTATAGAGGCTTAGGTGGATGTCTCTCACTGTGCATCATAACAAGTCAGTACCTATAAAAGAGACACAAAGGAAAAGAGAAGGTGCAGGTCAGAATCTGTATCATGCATATGCAGAGACTAATAGTTTAAGCTAAGAGTTTTAAACTAAGTGAACTGTACACCCATCCGGGTTGAATGAACTTCTAAAAACTTCAACATCCAGAAGGCTGTGCTGACGGCCGCGCCCCATCGAGTCTCGGTGAGGCAGGTGTTTTAAATAAACAGAGAACATTGACGAGCTCATTTCTGCACTTCCTAAAGCCACAGAAGAAGGGATGTGGTTAGTCCCGAAACGCGTCTGGCTCTTACTGAATTGGAGGTGATTTTCCTGCTGTAATCTGCTACCAGCATGCTGCCAATAAACTACGTGGTTTACTAACTTCCATGTGGCCTTTCTTAAATGGGTTCCTGGATGCGATGGATGTTTAAACGGCCGGTCCCGGTCGCTAGGAAGGCCCCCCCGTTCAACAAACGGGTCCCATGCAGGCACTCGGCGAGTGTCTGGCAGCAAGGATGGAATTCAAAATTGTGCGCGATTCCAGGTAGCGTGCATTTTGACACGGTTGGCGGCGAGAAAGCAAGGTGACAGATGGCTGGCTTTCACCACCACCCACTGGGGAATTATTCATGCATATTTTGAAATGAACTGTACACCCATCCGGGTTGAATGAACTTCTAAAAACTTCAACATCCAGAAGGCTGTGCTGACGGCCGCGCCCCATCGAGTCTCGGTGAGGCAGGTGTTTTAAATAAACAGAGAACATTGACGAGCTCATTTCTGCACTTCCTAAAGCCACAGAAGAAGGGATGTGGTTAGTCCCGAAACGCGTCTGGCTCTTACTGAATTGGAGGTGATTTTCCTGCTGTAATCTGCTACCAGCATGCTGCCAATAAACTACGTGGTTTACTAACTTCCATGTGGCCTTTCTTAAATGGGTTCCTGGATGCGATGGATGTTTAAACGGCCGGTCCCGGTCGCTAGGAAGGCCCCCCCGTTCAACAAACGGGTCCCATGCAGGCACTCGGCGAGTGTCTGGCAGCAAGGATGGAATACAAAATTGTGCGCGATTCCAGGTAGCGTGCATTTTGACACGGTTGGCGGCGAGAAAGCAAGGTGACAGATGGCTGGCTTTCACCACCACCCACTGGGGAATTATTCATGCATATTTTGAAATGAACTGTACACCCATCCGGGTTGAATGAACTTCTAAAAACTTCAACATCCAGAAGGCTGTGCTGACGGCCGCGCCCCATCGAGTCTCGGTGAGGCAGGTGTTTTAAATAAACAGAGAACATTGACGAGCTCATTTCTGCACTTCCTAAAGCCACAGAAGAAGGGATGTGGTTAGTCCCGAAACGCGTCTGGCTCTTACTGAATTGGAGGTGATTTTCCTGCTGTAATCTGCTACCAGCATGCTGCCAATAAACTACGTGGTTTACTAACTTCCATGTGGCCTTTCTTAAATGGGTTCCTGGATGCGATGGATGTTTAAACGGCCGGTCCCGGTCGCTAGGAAGGCCCCCCCGTTCAACAAACGG
The DNA here is from genome assembly GCF_964263255.1 of Lissotriton vulgaris. Lineage (NCBI taxonomy): Eukaryota > Metazoa > Chordata > Amphibia > Caudata > Salamandridae > Lissotriton > Lissotriton vulgaris. Next base: position 181,599 of record NW_028247289.1, on the reverse strand, counting down.
GTCCCATGCAGGCACTCGGCGAGTGTCTGGCAGCAAGGATGGAATACAAAATTGTGCGCGATTCCAGGTAGCGTGCATTTTGACACGGTTGGCGGCGAGAAAGCAAGGTGACAGATGGCTGGCTTTCACCACCACCCACTGGGGAATTATTCATGCATATTTTGAAATGAACTGTACACCCATCCGGGTTGAATGAACTTCTAAAAACTTCAACATCCAGAAGGCTGTGCTGACGGCCGCGCCCCATCGAGTCTCGGTGAGGCAGGTGTTTTAAATAAACAGAGAACATTGACGAGCTCATTTCTGCACTTCCTAAAGCCACAGAAGAAGGGATGTGGTTAGTCCCGAAACGCGTCTGGCTCTTACTGAATTGGAGGTGATTTTCCTGCTGTAATCTGCTACCAGCATGCTGCCAATAAACTACGTGGTTTACTAACTTCCATGTGGCCTTTCTTAAATGGGTTCCTGGATGCGATGGATGTTTAAACGGCCGGTCCCGGTCGCTAGGAAGGCCCCCCCGTTCAACAAACGGGTCCCATGCAGGCACTCGGCGAGTGTCTGGCAGCAAGGATGGAATACAAAATTGTGCGCGATTCCAGGTAGCGTGCATTTTGACACGGTTGGCGGCGAGAAAGCAAGGTGACAGATGGCTGGCTTTCACCACCACCCACTGGGGAATTATTCATGCATATTTTGAAATGAACTGTACACCCATCCGGGTTGAATGAACTTCTAAAAACTTCAACATCCAGAAGGCTGTGCTGACGGCCGCGCCCCATCGAGTCTCGGTGAGGCAGGTGTTTTAAATAAACAGAGAACATTGACGAGCTCATTTCTGCACTTCCTAAAGCCACAGAAGAAGGGATGTGGTTAGTCCCGAAACGCGTCTGGCTCTTACTGAATTGGAGGTGATTTTCCTGCTGTAATCTGCTACCAGTATGCTGCCAATAAACTACGTGGTTTACTAACTTCCATGTGGCCTTTCTTAAATGGGTTCCTGGATGCGATGGATGTTTAAACGGCCGGTCCCGGTCGCTAGGAAGGCCCCCCCGTTCAACAAACGGGTCCCATGCAGGCACTCGGCGAGTGTCTGGCAGCAAGGATGGAATACAAAATTGTGCGCGATTCCAGGTAGCGTGCATTTTGACACGGTTGGCGGCGAGAAAGCAAGGTGACAGATGGCTGGCTTTCACCACCACCCACTGGGGAATTATTCATGCATATTTTGAAATGAACTGTACACCCATCCGGGTTGAATGAACTTCTAAAAACTTCAACATCCAGAAGGCTGTGCTGACGGCCGCGCCCCATCGAGTCTCGGTGAGGCAGGTGTTTTAAATAAACAGAGAACATTGACGAGCTCATTTCTGCACTTCCTAAAGCCACAGAAGAAGGGATGTGGTTAGTCCCGAAACGCGTCTGGCTCTTACTGAATTGGAGGTGATTTTCCTGCTGTAATCTGCTACCAGCATGCTGCCAATAAACTACGTGGTTTACTAACTTCCATGTGGCCTTTCTTAAATGGGTTCCTGGATGCGATGGATGTTTAAACGGCCGGTCCCGGTCGCTAGGAAGGCCCCCCCGTTCAACAAACGGGTCCCATGCAGGCACTCGGCGAGTGTCTGGCAGCAAGGATGGAATACAAAATTGTGCGCGATTCCAGGTAGCGTGCATTTTGACACGGTTGGCGGCGAGAAAGCAAGGTGACAGATGGCTGGCTTTCACCACCACCCACTGGGGAATTATTCATGCATATTTTGAAATGAACTGTACACCCATCCGGGTTGAATGAACTTCTAAAAACTTCAACATCCAGAAGGCTGTGCTGACGGCCGCGCCCCATCGAGTCTCGGTGAGGCAGGTGTTTTAAATAAACAGAGAACATTGACGAGCTCATTTCTGCACTTCCTAAAGCCACAGAAGAAGGGATGTGGTTAGTCCCGAAACGCGTCTGGCTCTTACTGAATTGGAGGTGATTTTCCTGCTGTAATCTGCTACCAGCATGCTGCCAATAAACTACGTGGTTTACTAACTTCCATGTGGCCTTTCTTAAATGGGTTCCTGGATGCGATGGATGTTTAAACGGCCGGTCCCGGTCGCTAGGAAGGCCCCCCCGTTCAACAAACGGGTCCCATGCAGGCACTCGGCGAGTGTCTGGCAGCAAGGATGGAATACAAAATTGTGCGCGATTCCAGGTAGCGTGCATTTTGACACGGTTGGCGGCGAGAAAGCAAGGTGACAGATGGCTGGCTTTCACCACCACCCACTGGGGAATTATTCATGCATATTTTGAAATGAACTGTACACCCATCCGGGTTGAATGAACTTCTAAAAACTTCAACATCCAGAAGGCTGTGCTGACGGCCGCGCCCCATCGAGTCTCGGTGAGGCAGGTGTTTTAAATAAACAGAGAACATTGACGAGCTCATATCTGCACTTCCTAAAGCCACAGAAGAAGGGATGTGGTTAGTCCCGAAACGCGTCTGGCTCTTACTGAATTGGAGGTGATTTTCCTGCTGTAATCTGCTACCAGCATGCTGCCAATAAACTACGTGGTTTACTAACTTCCATGTGGCCTTTCTTAAATGGGTTCCTGGATGCGATGGATGTTTAAACGGCCAGTCCCGGTCGCTAGGAAGGCCCCCCCGTTCAACAAACGGGTCCCATGCAGGCACTCGGCGAGTGTCTGGCAGCAAGGATGGAATACAAAATTGTGCGCGATTCCAGGTAGCGTGCATTTTGACACGGTTGGCGGCGAGAAAGCAAGGTGACAGATGGCTGGCTTTCACCACCACCCACTGGGGAATTATTCATGCATATTTTGAAATGAACTGTACACCCATCCGGGTTGAATGAACTTCTAAAAACTTCAACATCCAGAAGGCTGTGCTGACGGCCGCGCCCCATCGAGTCTCGGTGAGGCAGGTGTTTTAAATAAACAGAGAACATTGACGAGCTCATTTCTGCACTTCCTAAAGCCACAGAAGAAGGGATGTGGTTAGTCCCGAAACGCGTCTGGCTCTTACTGAATTGGAGGTGATTTTCCTGCTGTAATCTGCTACCAGTATGCTGCCAATAAACTACGTGGTTTACTAACTTCCATGTGGCCTTTCTTAAATGGGTTCCTGGATGCGATGGATGTTTAAACGGCCGGTCCCGGTCGCTAGGAAGGCCCCCCCGTTCAACAAACGGGTCCCATGCAGGCACTCGGCGAGTGTCTGGCAGCAAGGATGGAATACAAAATTGTGCGCGATTCCAGGTAGCGTGCATTTTGACACGGTTGGCGGCGAGAAAGCAAGGTGACAGATGGCTGGCTTTCACCACCACCCACTGGGGAATTATTCATGCATATTTTGAAATGAACTGTACACCCATCCGGGTTGAATGAACTTCTAAAAACTTCAACATCCAGAAGGCTGTGCTGACGGCCGCGCCCCATCGAGTCTCGGTGAGGCAGGTGTTTTAAATAAACAGAGAACATTGACGAGCTCATTTCTGCACTTCCTAAAGCCACAGAAGAAGGGATGTGGTTAGTCCCGAAACGCGTCTGGCTCTTACTGAATTGGAGGTGATTTTCCTGCTGTAATCTGCTACCAGCATGCTGCCAATAAACTACGTGGTTTACTAACTTCCATGTGGCCTTTCTTAAATGGGTTCCTGGATGCGATGGATGTTTAAACGGCCGGTCCCGGTCGCTAGGAAGGCCCCCCCGTTCAACAAACGGGTCCCATGCAGGCACTCGGCGAGTGTCTGGCAGCAAGGATGGAATACAAAATTGTGCGCGATTCCAGGTAGCGTGCATTTTGACACGGTTGGCGGCGAGAAAGCAAGGTGACAGATGGCTGGCTTTCACCACCACCCACTGGGGAATTATTCATGCATATTTTGAAATGAACTGTACACCCATCCGGGTTGAATGAACTTCTAAAAACTTCAACATCCAGAAGGCTGTGCTGACGGCCGCGCCCCATCGAGTCTCGGTGAGGCAGGTGTTTTAAATAAACAGAGAACATTGACGAGCTCATTTCTGCACTTCCTAAAGCCACAGAAGAAGGGATGTGGTTAGTCCCGAAACGCGTCTGGCTCTTACTGAATTGGAGGTGATTTTCCTGCTGTAATCTGCTACCAGCATGCTGCCAATAAACTACGTGGTTTACTAACTTCCATGTGGCCTTTCTTAAATGGGTTCCTCGATGCGATGGATGTTTAAACGGCCGGTCCCGGTCGCTAGGAAGGCCCCCCCGTTCAACAAACGGGTCCCATGCAGGCACTCGGCGAGTGTCTGGCAGCAAGGATGGAATACAAAATTGTGCGCGATTCCAGGTAGCGTGCATTTTGACACGGTTGGCGGCGAGAAAGCAAGGTGACAGATGGCTGGCTTTCACCACCACCCACTGGGGAATTATTCATGCATATTTTGAAATGAACTGTACACCCATCCGGGTTGAATGAACTTCTAAAAACTTCAACATCCAGAAGGCTGTGCTGACGGCCGCGCCCCATCGAGTCTCGGTGAGGCAGGTGTTTTAAATAAACAGAGAACATTGACGAGCTCATTTCTGCACTTCCTAAAGCCACAGAAGAAGGGATGTGGTTAGTCCCGAAACGCGTCTGGCTCTTACTGAATTGGAGGTGATTTTCCTGCTGTAATCTGCTACCAGCATGCTGCCAATAAACTACGTGGTTTACTAACTTCCATGTGGCCTTTCTTAAATGGGTTCCTGGATGCGATGGATGTTTAAACGGCCGGTCCCGGTCGCTAGGAAGGCCCCCCCGTTCAACAAACGGGTCCCATGCAGGCACTCGGCGAGTGTCTGGCAGCAAGGATGGAATACAAAATTGTGCGCGATTCCAGGTAGCGTGCATTTTGACACGGTTGGCGGCGAGAAAGCAAGGTGACAGATGGCTGGCTTTCACCACCACCCACTGGGGAATTATTCATGCATATTTTGAAATGAACTGTACACCCATCCGGGTTGAATGAACTTCTAAAAACTTCAACATCCAGAAGGCTGTGCTGACGGCCGCGCCCCATCGAGTCTCGGTGAGGCAGGTGTTTTAAATAAACAGAGAACATTGACGAGCTCATTTCTGCACTTCCTAAAGCCACAGAAGAAGGGATGTGGTTAGTCCCGAAACGCGTCTGGCTCTTACTGAATTGGAGGTGATTTTCCTGCTGTAATCTGCTACCAGCATGCTGCCAATAAACTACGTGGTTTACTAACTTCCATGTGGCCTTTCTTAAATGGGTTCCTGGATGCGATGGATGTTTAAACGGCCGGTCCCGGTCGCTAGGAAGGCCCCCCCGTTCAACAAACGGGTCCCATGCAGGCACTCGGCGAGTGTCTGGCAGCAAGGATGGAATACAAAATTGTGCGCGATTCCAGGTAGCGTGCATTTTGACACGGTTGGCGGCGAGAAAGCAAGGTGACAGATGGCTGGCTTTCACCACCACCCACTGGGGAATTATTCATGCATATTTTGAAATGAACTGTACACCCATCCGGGTTGAATGAACTTCTAAAAACTTCAACATCCAGAAGGCTGTGCTGACGGCCGCGCCCCATCGAGTCTCGGTGAGGCAGGTGTTTTAAATAAACAGAGAACATTGACGAGCTCATTTCTGCACTTCCTAAAGCCACAGAAGAAGGGATGTGGTTAGTCCCGAAACGCGTCTGGCTCTTACTGAATTGGAGGTGATTTTCCTGCTGTAATCTGCTACCAGCATGCTGCCAATAAACTACGTGGTTTACTAACTTCCATGTGGCCTTTCTTAAATGGGTTCCTGGATGCGATGGATGTTTAAACGGCCGGTCCCGGTCGCTAGGAAGGCCCCCCGTTCAACAAACGGGTCCCATGCAGGCACTCGGCGAGTGTCTGGCAGCAAGGATGGAATACAAAATTGTGCGCGATTCCAGGTAGCGTGCATTTTGACACGGTTGGCGGCGAGAAAGCAAGGTGACAGATGGCTGGCTTTCACCACCACCCACTGGGGAATTATTCATGCATATTTTGAAATGAACTGTACACCCATCCGGGTTGAATGAACTTCTAAAAACTTCAACATCCAGAAGGCTGTGCTGACGGCCGCGCCCCATCGAGTCTCGGTGAGGCAGGTGTTTTAAATAAACAGAGAACATTGACGAGCTCATTTCTGCACTTCCTAAAGCCACAGAAGAAGGGATGTGGTTAGTCCCGAAACGCGTCTGGCTCTTACTGAATTGGAGGTGATTTTCCTGCTGTAATCTGCTACCAGCATGCTGCCAATAAACTACGTGGTTTACTAACTTCCATGTGGCCTTTCTTAAATGGGTTCCTGGATGCGATGGATGTTTAAACGGCCGGTCCCGGTCGCTAGGAAGGCCCCCCCGTTCAACAAACGGGTCCCATGCAGGCACTCGGCGAGTGTCTGGCAGCAAGGATGGAATACAAAATTGTGCGCGATTCCAGGTAGCGTGCATTTTGACACGGTTGGCGGCGAGAAAGCAAGGTGACAGATGGCTGGCTTTCACCACCACCCACTGGGGAATTATTCATGCATATTTTGAAATGAACTGTACACCCATCCGGGTTGAATGAACTTCTAAAAACTTCAACATCCAGAAGGCTGTGCTGACGGCCGCGCCCCATCGAGTCTCGGTGAGGCAGGTGTTTTAAATAAACAGAGAACATTGACGAGCTCATTTCTGCACTTCCTAAAGCCACAGAAGAAGGGATGTGGTTAGTCCCGAAACGCGTCTGGCTCTTACTGAATTGGAGGTGATTTTCCTGCTGTAATCTGCTACCAGCATGCTGCCAATAAACTACGTGGTTTACTAACTTCCATGTGGCCTTTCTTAAATGGGTTCCTCGATGCGATGGATATATATATATATATATATATATATATATATATATATATATATATATATATATATATATATATATATATATATATATATATATATATATATATATATATATATATATATATATATATATATATATATATATATATATATATATATATACAGTTTCACCTCCTCGGGTTTGCCGGGACACAAACGCGGTGGTGCACCACAGAGTCCAAGGTTCCTCTGTCATCCATAAAGTCTCACCATGCCGCAGACAGCACGTGTGCACTCCTTTCGAAACAGACACCGTCAGCAATTTGCTCAAAACAATTTATTTGTGCATACGCCAAGAAAATACCATACACGTTTCGACGTGAACTGCCTTGCTCACGGGTAACTTTATCAAAAAGTGAATCGACATATAAACAAACATTGCAGATTACGTGCAGCGTAAAGTGTAGACATAAACAGTGGACAAATGTCTCATAGAACTGTCAGCCATCTTGTAGTGGTGAACATAAAAGTTTTGACCATTTACATGAGCAGCAAAAGCCTGTAACCATCTATATACATGTTGTCATGCCGCCGTACATGCCTTTGGTAAACTTTAAGTCACATACATATACACACCCATAAGGTAATGGGCACACTGTTACAATCAAAGTGTCATTGTCGTCTCGTTACCCAATTCAATTACCTCCTGGTGTTTATATGCCAGACAACATACAGGCACATTATCCTGTTGCTTAACGCTTCCCCTTCGCTAATACATTTCAACAATTCAGAAAGCCCAAAACTTGATTCTCAGGTGTGTTAAACACGCTAGTGCGTTATACTGTCAATCACTGGAATTCACAACGAAAGTACAGAAGAATTTCCATTTATAAATATTAATGTCATTTATTTATTTATGTCATTTGTAAAGTGCCTGAATCACCCCACATGGGTATCTCCACGCTGAAGACGAAAGCAGGTGTAGCACTAGGAGTTTTTTTAGAAGAGTGAGGTTTTCAATTTTTTTCAAAAGTTTAGATAGTTGGTGCAAAGTTGTATGTCCAATGGAAGCTGATTCCAGTATTGGGGTGCTAGATGGGAGAATGATTTTCCTCCCAGTCTGGTTTGCTTGATGCGCGGGATGATGAGATGATGAGAAGACCTTTCCCCTTGGAGCGAAGGGTACGCGAGGGTGAGTGCCTGGTCAGTTTGTTGGTCAGATATATGGGACCCAACTGGTTGAGGCCCTTGAACACCAGGCAGCAGATTTTAAATTTGATTATTTTGCGAATGGGTAACCAGTGGAGTAAGCGAAGCAAGGGCAGTGAAGGAGTGCGATCTGGTGAGCTGGTTACCAGGCGGGAGGCTGTGTTCTGCACCACCTGAAGGCTGTTCAGGGCAGATTCTTTGGCAGCGATCAACAGGGCATTTCTGAAGTCTAGACGGCTGAGAACTAAGGCATGAACCAGAGTTTTATGGGTGGACGTGGGATGGAAGTGAACGACTTTGCGAAGAAGACTAAGTGCGTGAAAGCAGGTTCGTTTTGGTGGCTATATGTTCATCGAGGTTTTTGACTACTGGCTTAGGGGATGGTGCCAGGCCCATTTCTTCCGGCCACCAGCTGGGGACCAGGTGGTCACTGCTTCTCTGAAGAGCATTATTTCAGTTTTACCTGCGTTTAACTGCAGGAAGTTTCTACTCATCCATGATGTTATTGTCCTCATGCCTTCTAGGAAGATGTTCTTGATATTCGGGGTATCTTTATCGAATTTGAGGAGGAGCTGAGTATCATCCGCGTAGGAAATTGGGGTGAACCCGCTCTTCCTAAGGAGTGCCGCAAGAGGGGCTATATAAATATTGAATAGCGAAGGGCTGATGCAGGAGCCCTGCGGTACTCCTTTGGTCACTAGGGTGGTTTCTGAACTGAAGGGTCCAAGTTGGACTGTTTGTGTTCTTCCTTTGAGGAAGTCCCTTATCCAGTCTAATGCAGTGTCCAGGATCCCAATGGATTCTAATCTTCCTAGCAGGATCTGATGTGAGATAGTGTCAAATGTGGCGGAAAGGTCTAGCAGTATGAGAATTACTGCTCGACCGGCGTCCGCCTGCATACGAATGTCGTCAGTCACGTTGACCAGAGCGGATTCGGTACTGTAATTTGGACGAAATCCCGACTGTGAGGGATCGAGACGGTTGGAGGAGTCAATAAAAGTGGAAAGGTGAGTGTTGATGTGTTTTTTCCAATAATTTGCTATAAAGGGGGAGCAGTGAAATTTTCCGATAGTTTGTTATGATATCGGGAGACAGTTTATTGTTTTTCCTAATAGGCCTTATCTGGAAGCCATTCATCTGGAAGCTTACCTTTGTTTATTGAACTATTCAGAACTGCACACAGAGGTGCGGCCAGTTCAGCTGCAAGTTATTTTGCCATTTAGACTGAGAGAAAGTCTTTGGGAGAACCCGATTTGGCTGAAATTAGTAGGGATTCGGTTTCGGAGATGGTGAGGAGGGGGAATTTACCCAGGGTGTTGAGACTGTGCAAAGTATAGGCAGGATCAATGACCGGATTGTGGCTGGAATTAGCATAGGAAACAGAGATTTTATTGTAGATGTCATCTATTTTTGGGGAAAAGTGACTGGCTATTTCATCGCATAAGGATTGAGTTGGTTCTTCTTCAGGAATGCAGGCAATTGGGTTAATGAGGCTATTAAGAACATGGAAGAGGGTTTTGGGGCCATCATCCGCTTGCTCCAGTTGGGTGGCTATTTGCTTTTTCCGAGCCGTTTTTAGGTTCTTATGGTAGGCGCAAAGGGCTGTCTTGTATTGCACTTTGTCAGATGCGTCCTTGGTGCAGCTCCAGTGGCGCTTAAGCTTTTTACATATGCTTTTTTCTGCCATGAGCACGGATGAATACCAGGGAGTCTGGGTGCTCTTGGGTGCGTGAGAGGATTGTTTAAGGGGAATAAGAGTTTCAATGGTTGATTTGATTGCGTCCTGAACCGCCATTAGACGTTTTGCACTTGGTGGTCATTCCGGGACCCCCTGAGAAGGGCTAGGGGGGTCAGAGGGTCTCAATCCTGCCCCCTTTTTGCGTTTTCCACTCTTGTTTAGTGCTCTCTTGTGCCTCACTTCTCCTGAGAAACAAGATGGCTGCTCAGGTGGTCCCAGAAGGATAATAACATATATAAACGTTATCCGCTAATAGAATTAGCATTTGCAAAACCTTTGAAATTTATTGAAAAAAATATATAGGTTTCACGCCTGATATAGTTAGGAATTAGCATTTAAAATACCTTTCAAATTCACTTAAACAACCATAGGTTTCAGGCCTTATATAGTTAGGAATTAGCATTTTAAAAACCTTGCAAATTCACTTAAAAAACAATAGATTTCAGGCCTTATATAGTTAGGAATTAGCATTTAAAAAAACTATTGACATTGCTCCTATATAGTTAGTTGTACTAACTGTATACAACTATATATAACTATATTTCGCGCACCCGCAATCCACTGCTGATGATGTCACATATTACATAATTCATGACATGGTCAGTGACATCACTGATGACATCACTGATGACATCTCAAATGACATCACTGATGACATCACTTTTGTTCGGCTACTTTATAATGTGAATGTTTAAGATCCGTTATTACATTATCTTAGAAGATGTCCATGTTATCACGTGCCATCTGTGGTATAAATTTTGAGCTTGGACGAAATGGAGTATGATCACCTTTCTCCAATATAAAACTAAGGAGATTTGCTACTTCATTATTTTGCATAGACTCATTCGTATTTCTTAATCCCTCATTATTCTCATTGTATAATGATAGTAAGTCTTCCAAGACAGGTGCATCTGTTACATTTAGAAAATGTTGCTCATTAAGGGGATTTGGCTGAGTACCAAGTGAAGAGGATTTTTGGAGAGTTATAGAGGCATATATTACCTACTGGCGGTCACCAGTAGATAGTTATAGTTTGGATCTAGTTTCCATAGGAAAAGCGGTTTTTGATTTGCCAATATCTTTGGCGTCGTTTGACGAATCTTCTCAAAATTTTCCAAACTAATGAGGCAGACCGGTCAGCTCCTGTCTTGAAAGTTTCAAGGTAGTTTGTCAAGCGGGGGCCGAGAAAACAAGGAGGACCCAAAAAGTGTATTCCCATGTTAATTTCCATAGGAATTTTTAAACAGGTTACAGCCTGAACTGCTGAACAGAATTACACCAAATTTGGCAAAAAGGTAGGTCTTGGTGTAGAAAGCGTGCTATTTTTAAAATGGTGTAAATCCGTTCTGTAGCATTTAAGGGTTATTTAAAAGATTTACAGATATCAATATTTGAGAATTGTGAGATCTGATTGGGTGAGCCCTCCTGAGCTTTCTTCTGATTGGCTGCCAACACTTCAAACCAGGAAGTGTTGGCAGCCATCTTGTGCCTCAGACTGAGGGAGAAAGAAAAAGCTAATAGAAACATTAAAAACGAAAAAGGACGCAGTGTAGGAACACCCGGACCCCCCAGGCCTGCTCAGGTGGTTCAACAGGGTCGCGCTGTCAAAAATGTAAAACAAAATGAAGTGTGGGGCTAAAATAAATAATGTGTGTGGGGGCTCAAGCCCCCACACTGCCCCGGGGACCACCACCTCCCAGGAGCCCTGTTTATTTATATTCAGGGACCACCACCTCCCTGGGGCTTTACAAATTATGGGAGGGTGGCCACAAGGCCCCTTCTCCAGGAGCCCTTGATGGCCCTGGGGACCGCCACCCAACAGGGCTGGCTCCTCCAATATGCACACCCCCGGGACATTGCCGTTTGCTATGACAGGGCAGGAGCATGGCTTCCGACCTGCCATAGCGAACTTCTGCTTTGCTTTTTGGAAGCGAGAGCAGAAAATCCTGCTCTTACTTTCAAAAAGCAAAGCGGAATTGCTTTTGGGCAAGGGGGTCTGCACCGTGGGGGCATTGGGCCTCCCCCCACGGTCCCCAATGCTAAGGGCCAGCCCCGGTGGAAGGGGTCCCCGGGGCCAGAAGTGGCCAAGGGGAGGGGGGCCACGCTGCACCCCTCCCAAAAGGAAAAAACGAGGCCAAAACCCAGGGATGAGGTCCCCCGGGCCAGAAATGGTCCAGGATTTGCCATCCACTCCAATATAAATTAAAATAAATTAAAAAATGAGGCCAGGCCCTGGGGAATAGGGTCCTCAGGGCCAATAGTGGCCAAGGGAATAGGGGCCATGCGGCCCCCTTCCAGTAAAAAGAAATAATAATAAATAAAATGCTCAGGCCCTGGGGATGGGGTCCCCATGTCCTAAAAATGATGAAGGGAAGGGGAGGCCACAAAGCCCCACTTCAAAAATGTTATTTTTTTTAAAGCCGGCATCTCGCCAGAGGCCCCGCCCCCTCTCTGCAGTGCTCTGCAAACGCGCTCCCTGATGCATTCTATATTGGGTAATTAAGTCCCCTTGAATACGGAGGATCCCTGGGGGAAAGCTAGACCACCAGGTACCTCCAGTAAGCACCACACAGTTGTATTGCAGAGAGGTGGTCCGAGGCCATGCCCCTTTTTTACACCACTCTGCAATCGCGCCTCTTGGCGTACTGCTGATGGGGTGATGAGGTCCTCTTGTGTCCTGAGGACCTAAGGACACGAGTGGACTTCCTCCCCCAAGCAACAGTGTGCCAGGAGCTGCGTTTCCAGAGTGGTGTAAAATGGGAGCATGGCCTCGGACCACTCTCAGCAATCCAGGTGTGTAAGACTTACTGGAGGTACCTGGTGGGCTAGGTGGCCCACAGGGACCCTCAGTAGTCAAGGGGACTTATTTCCCCAACTTAGAATGCGCCAGTAGGGCCATTTGCAGAGTGGTGGAGAAAGGGGGTGTGGCCTTTGTCCAGCTTTCAGCAATCCCACTATCTGGGATATACTGGAGGTATCAAGTAGGCAAGTAGGCAAGGACCCCCAGCAGTGAAGGGGACTTTAATCCCCATCCAAGAGCGCACCAGGAAGTGTGTTTGCAGAGTGGTGGGGAAAGGGGGCGTGCCCTGCTATGACAATTTAGCAAACCTGCTGTGTGGGATATACTGGAGGTAATAGTAGGAGTCATTGCCCCCCAAGGACATCCCCTCTTGTTACCTCCAGTAAGTCCCACACAGTGGGATTGCTAAGACATCTTCTGAGGCCATGCCCCCTTTTCTCCACCACTCTGCAAATAGGTCTCCTGGCAGACTACAGGCTGGGGATGGATTCCAATTTACTCCTGACGGACTCTGGGGGCCAACAAGCCCTCCTGGTATGCCTGTATGTCCTACGCAGTGGAATTCCTGAGCATTTGTCAGAGGCCCAGCACCCTTTCTCCACCTGTTAGGGTTTGTGCACAGCAAAGAGCATGTCCCCTCTCATTGCACTAGTGGTGTCTGTAATAGCTCTCTTTAAACATACTACTGAAAGCCTTTCTTGTTATCTCAGTCCCTACCTAAGACTTCTGTGTATGTTGCTCAATGTATTCACAAGTTTGGACATTGCTGTCTTGTTTGCACATTGGGCCTTGCTTTTACCAAGGCTTATTTAGAAAACATTAGACCTTGCTTTTACCAAGGCTTATTTAGAACACTCCTCCCTAGGCCATGTGTTACTTCAACTCATTAGCATAATAACTGAAGCTCTGGACACCTGCTTGTGAGAACCACACCCAGTTCTTCGAACCACACCCAGCTCTTCGAACCACACCTAGCCCTGTCTATAAAAGGCAGCCCCTGACCCTAACCCAGTGCTTGTGCTTGTCTACCTCCCACTTACCTGAGAACAGATCCTTTGGCGCTGGCACTCCTGCTCTCTCCAGACCTTCATTGACTTCAACGGGCGCGGCCTCTGGCTCTTCCTTCTTCTGGTTTCCAGCTACTTCTTGCCTCAGCCCCTCTTCTGTCCACTGCAATCGACCTGCAAAAGAGAAAGAGGTCAAGGTTAGACTGATCAGTATCCCTATTCAGCAACAAGTAAGTGCAAAACCTTTTATTACCTGAAAGAACTTTATCGGCGATTTCTGGATTCATGTAAAGGCAATTCGGAACAAGATATCTCCCACAAACTTTGTGGTTCAAACCCTTTGTTATAAGAATACTTTGTGGAACTTTGTGAAATAAACATTGTTTTACATGGAACTTTTTTAGGAAAATCGAACAGAGGAAACCATTGACAGCAAGGAAAACAGTAATTCAAGGACTTGCCCAAATTACCTGCTGTATTTTGATGTAAAAGTACAGTATTTGTTTTATAAAAAGTCTGGAAATGTAAGAAAAGTGAGGTTGCTATTAAGAATTTAGACTTTAGTTATATTAAGGTGAATGTTAGACGTTGGTAATTCTGATAATGATATTCGTTTGATTTTACAGAAGTTTTACAGTAATAGAAAGCTTGAGACCAGGATCCAAGAGGTACTTTTAGAAGAGAATTTCTAATAAGATTAAGGTTTAGTCAGGAACACATTTAGGGATAGGTTGCAGTTATCTGTTCTTGGTTTATGTTTCATTAGCCGCCAGTTTCTACAGAAGTCAGAGAGGACCGCAGATTTTAGCAGCTCTTCTACAGTGGAAACGCAAGAACGGTGTTGTCTCTCTTTTTTTATTTTATCCACTACCCCCCTTCCCTTGAGCTTCTGGTTCTTAGTGCACTGTTATAAAACTAGTGTGCTGGAACAAGCAGTTTCAGGGTAGGGTTGGACTGTCTTCAACCTCCATCAGAACTGAACAGAAACTCAGGTGAGCTGGGCTTTGACACTACCACTCTGCAAAAGCGAGTAAAAGTCAAAGAAATGTTTGCAATGTGATAGGTTTTTCATTTGCGAGCGTTATAGGTATTGGCGTTGTAAATGTAAAAGTTTTCTACTAATGCTTTTTGGAGTGGAGTTGGTGTACGTTGTGTGTAGTGGTATTATGTGGTATGTGTGCAGTGAAATAATATAGATAGAAAGTGTGTGGTATTAGTGTATAGGAATTATGTAGAGTGGGACTATGTGTTATGAAGAGTGATTATGTTGTATGGTAGTCTGTGTTGTTGAGTGGTAACCTCAGGTTTAGTCTTCCTTGTTTCCATAGAAGCTCAACTATGAACTCAGTGAGACAAAAATAGAAGGAATCACTGAGGAACACTTGTGGACCTAGTCAGAAGTATGAGCAGGGCCACTGGAATTATGTGACTGTTTGGCTGCATCGAATTTTGCACAAATATACATTTTCTGCATTAGCCACATCATTCATAATCTGCTCACTAATCTGCAGATATGTACAAAAAAAGCCTTGTTTCTCGCTCAATGGCTCTAACTTTACCAAAAATGCACCGAAAGGTGTTACAGCATGGTAGAAGGCCCTATGCAAACCTAGGATGGTCACCTTTTACTTATTGCTAAATGTGAGTGTTAAATTGGTGTACAAGCCACTCTTGCTTCCCTCTGCGCCACTCTTGCCTCTTTCTGCATTTCTGTGTCTTTTTGGGCACGTTTGTTTCTTTATCTGCACTTCTCTTGCCTCATTCAGCAAATCTCTCCTACTTTCTGCACATCTGTGCATCTTTCTGTACCTCATTTGCTTCTTTCTTTACACCTCTTTTGTATTTATGCAACCATTTAGCCTCTTTCTGTGCCTCTGTTCCTTCTTTCTGTACTTCTTTTGTTTCTTTCTGCACCTGTCTTGCTTCTTTCTGCACCCCTCTTGCCTTTCTCTCCACCCCTCTTCCCTCTTTCTGCACTTCTGTTGCTTCTTTCTGCACTTCTGTTGCTTCTTTCTGCACCTCACTTGCCTCTTTCTGCACCGCTATTGCCTCTTTTTGCAGTTCTCTTGCCTCCTTCTGTACCTCTCTTGCCACCTTCTGCACCTCACTTGCTTCAATCTGCACCCGTTTTGCCTCCTTCTGCACCCCTTTCACCTCAATGTGCAACTCTCTTGCGTCTTTCTACACCTCTCTTACCTCTTTCTTCAGCTGTCTTATCTCTTTCTGTACCCTTCATGCCTCTGTGAGCACCTCTGTTGCTTCTTTCTGGAGTTCTCTTCCTCTTTCTGCACCCCTCCTGCCTCTTTATGTACCACTCTTGCCTCTTTGTGCACCTCTCCTACCCCTTTCTGCACTCCTCTTGCCTCTTTTTCCACCTCTTTTGGTTCTTTATGCTCCTCTTTTGCTTCGTTCTGCATCTCACTTGCCTCTATCTGTACCCCTCTTGCCTCTTTTTGCACCTCTGTGGGTTATTTCTGCACTGCTCTGGGTGCTTTTTGCACCTCTGTTCCATATTTCTGTATCCCTCTTGCCTTTTTCTGCACCCCTCTTCCCTCTTTCTGCATCTCTTTTGCCTGAGTCTACCCACCTGTTCCTTCTTTCTGTACATCTTTAGCCTATTTCTGTAACTCTCTTGCCTCTTTCTGCAGTTCTCTTGAGTCCTTCTATACCCCACTTGCCTCTTTTTGCATCTCTGTTGGTTCTTTTGCACTGCTGTTGCTTTTTTCTGCATCTCTCTTGCAAGCTTCTGCACCCCTCTTACCTCTTTCTGCACCCCTCTTGCCTCTTTCTATATCCCTTTTACCAGTTTCTGCACCTCTCTTGCCTCTTTCTGCACCTCTGTTCCCTCTTTCTGTACCTTTCTTGCCTGTTTCTGCATCTCACTTGCCTCTTTCTGCACTTTTCCTGCTTCTTTCTACACCTCTATTGCTTCTTTCAGCAATTCTCTTGCCTCTTTCTGAAGTTGTCTTGCCTGTTTCTGTACCCCCTTGCCTCTTTCTGTACACGTCTTCCCTCTTTGTGGAACTCTCCAGCCTCTTTCTACACCTCTCCTCCCCCTTTCAACACCACTCTTGCCTCTTTTTGTACCTCTGTTGCTTTTTTCTGCACTTCTCTTGCCTCTTTCTGTGCACCTTTGTGCCTCTTTCAGCACCTTTGTTGCTTCTTTCTGCACTTCTCTTCCTTCTATCTGCACTACTCCTGCCTCCTTCTGCACCTCTGTTGATTCTTTCTGCACTTCTCTAGGTTCTTTCTGCACTTCTGTTGCCTCTTTATGTATGCCTCTTTGAGCACCCCTTTTGCTGCTTTCTGCACTTCTCTCTCCACTTTCTGTACTC
This sequence comes from Lissotriton vulgaris, assembly GCF_964263255.1. Lineage (NCBI taxonomy): Eukaryota > Metazoa > Chordata > Amphibia > Caudata > Salamandridae > Lissotriton > Lissotriton vulgaris. The sequence goes on along the minus strand of NW_028247289.1, from coordinate 164,683 downwards.
CTCTTGCCTCTTTGTGCACCTCTAATACTTCTATGTGCATTTGTATTGCATCTTTCTACACCTGCATTGCTTCTTTCTACAGCTGACTTGCCTCTTTCAGCACTGCTGTTGCTTTTTTTCTGCAGGTCTCTTGCCTCTTTCTGCACCTCACTTGCCTGTTTCAGCACCTCTGTTGATTTTTTCTGCAGATCTCCTGCCTCTTTCTGTACCCCTCCCTTCTCTTTCTGGACCTCTCTTGCCTCTTTCTAAACCCCTAGTCCCTCTTTTTGCACCTCTCATGCCTCTTTCTGTACCTCTGTTGCCTATTTCTGCATTTATCTTGCTCTTTCTGGACCCTTTGCGCCTTTTTAAGCACCTCTGTTACTTCTTTATGCACTTCTCTCCCTTCTTTCTGCACCTCTCTTGATTCTTTCTACACCTCATTTGCCTCTTTCAACACCTCTGTTGCTTTTGTGTGCAGTTCTCTTGCCTCTTTCTGTACCTCACTTGCCTCTTTCACCACCTCTGTTGCTGTTTTCTGCAGATCTCTTGCCTCTTTCTGCACCTGTGTTCCCTCTTTCTGCATCTTTTCCTTTCGAAACCTCTCTTGCCTCTTTCTGTACCTCTATTGCATCTTTCTGCACTTTTCTTGCCTCTTTCTGCACCCCTTTCACCTCAATGTGCAACTCTCTTATCTCTTTCTACACCACTCTTACCTCTTTCTTCACCTGTCTTATCTCTTTCTGTACCCTTCATGCCTCTGTCAGCACCTCTGTTGCTTCTTTCTGGAGTTCTCTTCTTCTTTCTGCACCCCGTCTGCCTCTTTCTGTACCACTCTTGCCTCTTTGTGCACCTCTCCTACCCCTTTCTGCACTCCTCTTGCCTCTTTTTCCACCTCTTTTGGTTCTTTATGCTCCTCTTTTGCTTCGTTCTGCATCTCACTTGCCTCTTTCTGTATCCCTCTTGCCTCTTTCTGCACCTCTGTGGGTTATTTCTGCACTGCTCTGGCTGCTTTTTGCACCTCTGTTCCAAATTTCTGCATCCCTCTTGCCTTTTTCTGCACCACTCTTCCCTCTTTCTGCATCTCTTTTGCCTGAGTCTACCCACCTGTTCCTTCTTTCTGTACATCTTTAGCCTATTTCTGTAACTCTCTTGCCTCTTTCTGCAGTTCTCTTGAGTCCTTCTATACCCCACTTGCCTCTTTTTGCATCTCTGTTGGTTCTTTTGCACGGCTGTGGCTTCTTTCTGCATCTCTCTTGCAAGCTTCTGCACCCCTCTTACCTCTTTCTGCACCCCTCTTGCCTCTTTCTATATCCCTTTTACCTGTTTCTGCACCTCTCTTGCCTCTTTCTGCACCTCTGTTCCCTCTTTCCGTACCTTTCTTGCCTGTTTCTGCATCTCACTTGCCTCTTTCTGCACTTTTCTTGCCTCTTTCTACACCTCTATTGCTTCTTTCAGCAATTCTCTTGCCTCTTTCTGAAGTTGTCTTGCCTGTTTCTGTACCCCCTTGCCTCTTTCTGTACACGTCTTCCCTCTTTGTGGAACTCTCCAGCCTCTTTCTACACCTCTCCTCCCCCTTTCAACACCACTCTTGCCTCTTTTTATACTTCTCTTGTTTTTTTCTGCCCTTCTCTTGCCTCTTTCTTTGCACCTTTGTGCCTCTTTAAGCACCTTTGTTGCTTCTTTCTGCACTTCTCTTCCTTCTAGCTGCACTACTCGTGCCTCCTTCTGCACCTCTGTTGCTTCTTTCTGCACTTCTCTAGGTTCTTTCTGCACTTCTGTTGCCTCTTTTTGTATGCCTCTTTGAGCACCCCTTTTGCTGCTTTCTGTACTTCTCTCTCCTCTTTCTGTACTCCTCTTGCCTCTTTGTGCACCTCTAATACTTCTTTCTGCACTTCTATTGCATCTTTCTACACCTGCATTGCTTCTTTCTACAGCTGACTTGCCTCTTTCAGCACCGCTGTTGCTTTTTTTCTGCAGGTCTCTTGCCTCTTTCTGCACCTCACTTGCCTGTTTCAGCACCTCTGTTGATTTTTTCTGCAGATCTCCTGCCTCTTTCTGTACCCCTTCCTTCTCTTTCTGGACCTCTCTTGCCTCTTTCTGCATTTCTCTTGCTCTGTCTGGACCCTTCGCGCCTTTTTCAGCACCTCTGTTACTTCTTTATGCACTTCTCTCCCTTCTTTATGCACCTCTCTTGATTATTTCTACACCTCATTTTCATATTTCAGCACCTCTGTTGCTTTTGTGTGCAGTTCACTTGCCTCTTTCTGTACCTCACTTGCCTCTTTCACCACCTCTGTTGCTGTTTTCTGTAGATCTCTTGCCTCTTTCTGCACCTGTGTTCCCTCTTTCTGCATCTTTTCCTTTCAAAACCTCTCTTGCCTCTTTCTGTACCTCTATTGCATCTTTCTGCACTTTTCTTGCCTCTTTCTGCACCCCTTTTTCTTCTTTCTGCACCTATGTTGCTCCTTTCTGCACTTCCATTGCCTCTTTCTGCTCCTCTTTTGCTTGTTTCTGTACGTCACTTGCCTCTTTCAGCACCTCTGTTGCTTTTTTTCTGCAGATCTCTTACCTCTTTCTCCACCCCTGTTCCCTCTTGTTTTTATTTATTTATATGCTTGTATAGCGCAGGACTCGACCCCCGTAGGGGTATCTCCGCACTTGGTTCGCCATAGATGTCTAGAACAGAGCTTTAGGAGGTGTAGGAAAGGTTTATGCTATCAGAAACAGATGTGCTTTTATAGTTTTCCTAAAGGTTGAATGATTCGGGTTTTGTCTCAAATTTAGGGTGAAGTTTGTTCCATAGGGTGGGGCCTATGTATGAGAGTGCCCGGCCACCTTGCCTTGCTCTTTTAATACAGACTTGGTTGACGATGCACTCAAATTGGTAAACATTGTTCAGTAACAATATACAACAAAAAAGTAACAAATGACAGAAGTGTTTAAGCAAAAAAACTCTCATGAAGGGTAAATCTTGGAGTCTTTAATGCAGTATACAGCCAGCCGACACGTGTTTCATCGCACTCGCGATTCCTCAGGGCTAGATGGCTGTGTCCAGGTGAAAAAGGTCGCTCAGCTGGTGATAATTCCGACCCAGCCGGGCCCTTGACCTTGAAGATACTCGGTATGAGTATGTATGAAGATAGGTACGATTATTTATTGACTTTGAATTCGTGTCATCAGTCTCGGAGGTCACAGTCTATTGTAATTTCAAAATTGCCGCCCACGTCGAACAAGGTGTTGTTCTGCAAAAATTGGGGGCCATAATGATCATTTGGCTTGATACAGCCGGCTCGGGGGTCTGGACACGCTACACGCCGCTCCTCTGCTTGATACAGCTTGGGGCGTTCATTGACGTTAGAGCCATACTCGGCATACAACGAATTATTCCCCGCCAAATAGGTAAGCACACATATTGTTGCACCTAAATAAAGCCTTGATATAGAAAAATAGTTGAATGGGACAAATGATCATTATGGCCCCCAATTTTTGCAGAACAACACCTTGTGCGATGAAACACGTGTCGGCTGGCTGTATACTGCATTAAAGACTCCAAGATTTACCCTTCATGAGAGTTTTTTTGCTTAAACACTTCTGTCATTTGTTACTTTTTTGTTGTATATGGTTACTGAACAATGTTTACCAATTTGAGTGCATCGGCAACCAAGTCTGTTGAATAAGGGGTAGTTTCCTCTACTCTAATTGAGTGGTTTAGGGTTTCTCCACTCGCCGATTTTGCACCTAAATAATAGCAAATCTGTATTGTGTGCGTACATACGGGCAGTGCACTCGGAGCGTAAACTGATCCAAAATCCTTCAGAATCCTTGCTCTTTTGATAGTTGGAATTTTTAGCAAGGATTGGTTGCTAGAGCGCAGAGAGCGTGCAGGTTTGTAAAACTTTAATTTTTCAGTCCGATATTGAGGTCCTAGACCGTAGAGGCATTTGTGTATAGTACAACAAATTTTGAACCTCGTCCGCTGACGGATAGGCAGCCAGTGTAGTTTTTCCAGGAGCAGACGGGAAGGTGTTCTAGGCGGAACGTTTAGGACCAGTCGTGCTGCGGTATTCTGAGCTACTTGTAGTCTGCTAAGCACGTCTTCATTAGCAGATATCAGTTGGCCGTTACAGTAGTCCAGCCTACTGACTACAAGGGCCTGGACAAGGGTTTTTCTATGGACGTCTGGGAGAAATGGAAACACACGCTTCAGAAGTCCGATTGTCCGGAAGCATGAGCCAGTCACCTGGTTCACATGCTCCTTCAGTAGCAGTCCCTGGTCCATCCGTATGCCCAAGTTCTTTACTGTCTACTTGGGGATGGGAACGGGTCCCAAATCCAGAGGCCACCAGTCCAGTGACCACAGGAGGGGGGCCTCCCCAAAAAGCATGACCTCAGTCTTGCCCACATTGCATTGTAGGCAATTGGAGGCCATCCAACTGGAGACCGCTCTCATGCCCTCAGCAAAGGAGTGTTTAATTGCTGGGGTGAGGGTATGAAATGGAAACAAGAGCTGAGTGTCATCAGCGTACGAGACTGGCGTAAATCCGTGTGTTCTCACAAAGTCAGCAAGGTGGGCCACGTAAACATTAAATAATGTTGGGCTTAGGCATGAGCCCTGTGGAACCCCTTTGGTAAACTCCCTCAATGTCGAGCGATAGGAGCCTAAACTGACGCTTTGTGTGCGGCCGGAGAGGAAACTCTCAAGCCAGGACAGCGCCAAACCTCCTATCCCCACCTTCTGCAGACGAACCCGTAGAATATCATGTGACACCGTGTCGAAGGTAGCGGACAGGTCCAACAGCACCAAAATCATAGAGCTCCCTCTGTCCTGTGCCATCTTGATGTTATCTGACACAGAGAGGAGCGCTTATTCGGTGCTGTAGTTGGGTCTAAACCCAGATTGGGTGTAGTTAAGACCTCCCGTTGCCTCGATGTATTTAGACAGGTGGGTGTTCACATGTTTCTCGGTCAGTTTACTCAAATATTTCAGTAGAGATATGGGGCGGAGGTTGGGCAAGTCTGTCCATGGCATGGCCGAGTTTTTCCGAATTGGATTTACTATTGCTTTTTTCCAGTCTTTAGGTACCTTACCCTCCTTAAGGGAGAGGTTCACGATAGTTTGGACCATAGGGCACAGTAGGTTGCTTAGAAAAGCAGCCATTTTGGCCGGAAGAAAGTCCAGAGGGGACCCTGTTTTGATGTGGTTCATTAGGGAGATTATGTCTTCCTGGCTGATTTCTGGAAAGGCAGTTAGTGTACCATTATTGCCGATGGAAGGGCTAAGGAGGGGTTAGCAGTTTTATCCTTTAGATTAATGGTTTTGGTAATTTTTTCGTAAATAGCCTCTATTTTATTTTCGAAAAATAGGGAAATGTTATTACAGAGAGATTGGGAAAAGTCATCTGGGCTTTCGCAGGCAGTGGGTTTCACAAAGGTCTGAAGGATTTTATATAATTCCTTAGAGGAATTGCCTGCTTCAGTCAGTTGTCAGGTGAGGCAGTATTTCCTAGCCAGCTTGATGTTTTTATGATAGGAGGACAAGGCTTTGTGATATTCTTTCCTACTTTCCTCAGAGTGGTTTTTCCGCCAGGCTTTTTCCAGTGTTCTGCATCCCTGTTTTTCCAGTCTAAGTTGTTCTGTGTACCAAACTTCCTGTTTGGATGTGGGGTACTGTTTATGAAGTTTCAAAGGAGTCAGTAAATCAACCGCCGCCAAAAGGGCAGTGTTGAATTTAGATAAGGTGGACTCTGCGTTGTCTGTGTCTAGAATGGGGGGTTCTCTCCATACTTCCTTTAATTCATTCAATGTTACTTTATGCCATTGTCTGCGCCACAGGAAGGGGAGGGGGGGCTGTTAAGCAGGTTAATTCAGCCCAAGAAGGGAGAATTCGGTCATAAGATGGTCGGACCAGTTTATTCGAGAGGGGGGATGACACCGTATCTTGGGGAAATTAGAGAAGATTAAGTCCAAGGCTGTGCCTCCTGTATGAGTGGGGCCACTGGTCTGTAACTTCAATCCTAGTGAGGAGAGGTTGGATAATAGAGATACTATTTCAGGAAGATTCGGGACATCTACGTGAAAGTTAAAATCTCCTAGGAGAAGAAAATTTTCTTTGGCTTTAAAATGTTGAGCCAGTATCTCAGTTAAGGACAAAGTGAAGCCAGTGTCTGACCCCGGCGGACGATGGACCAGTGCTCCCTTCCAGTGATCTTTGGAGCCTGCGCTAATCCTAAAGATCATAATTTCCATGAAGGGGCTGCTTCTTTCTTCTATCATAGCTACCTTCAGCTCTTCTTCATAGATTATGGCAATGCCCCCTCCGATTTTATTCGGGCGGTCAAGCCTTAGGATTTTGTATCCCACAGGAATCCAAAGAGTGATGGCAGGGATAGTATGAGGTTTTAGCCAAGTTTCAGTTAAGAAACATATATTGGGTTTGACTGTATTAATCAGGTCCCATAGTTCAAAATGGTGCTTAGGTAAGGAGCGGATGTTCAGGAGAAAACATTTCAGACCTTTAGATTTTGGGGTCTCCCTCGTAATATATCCGTTTAATATGCCGGTGTGCGTGGCCTGAAGCCTACAGTGTATGCAAGAGAAAGGGCCTTCTGGGCATGGCCAGGAGCTGCGTGCACACCCAACTAGCGGCTTTCGTTGAAAGCTTTTTAGGGTCTGGGCTGAATACCTGATGTGGCAGTCACTCATGGCATCCGTATGCAATCGAGCAGAGTCCATTGCCCCTAGCCCCGTCCTGTCGCGGATGGGCGCAGACGGGCTACTCTTTGGCTGCTCTCGGCGTGTCTTCGGCTCCCCTGCGCGCGACCGCTGCACGCTCAGGAGGGGGTAGGGCTAAATAGCCCAGGAAAAGCAAACACTAGAGCGCTAACCACTCCAGCGACCAACAGGAAGTGCCTGGCTCTCCCTGACCCGTCCTCCGCACTAAGGTACTGGCTACCTCGTCGGACTGGGGGCGGGCAGGAGTGGAAATCGAGCCCAGGCTTCCCCAACTTCTCAAGGTACTGTCCTCCCCTAGTGAATCAGGTACGAGGTACAAAACAGGAAGCACGGGGTATTTACTGGCGCAGAAGGCTTGGAATTCGAATATTTGAAAATTCTAACATCAATTTTAAAATTGTCAGCAGTGATTAAAATAGCTTTCAGTTGTCTGAGCACAGCGTTTATCACAGCGCGAAGCGCGATTCTGCTACCTCTGGTGAGCAAGCGGCTCGGGACGACTCTGCCACAGTCACCCTACCGCAGCTCGCAGATAACAGGGCTCAGCCTAAATAGCCCAGGAAAAGCAAACACTAGAGCGCTTACCGCTCCAGCGACCAACAGGAAGTGCCTGGCTTTCCCTGACCCGCCCTGCGCACAAAGGTACTGGCTACCTTGTCGGACCGGGGCAGGCAGGAGTGGAAATCGAGCCCAGGCTTCCCCAACTTCTCAAGGTACTGTCCTCCCCTAGTGAATCAGGTACGAGGTACAAAACAGGAAGCGCTGGGTATTTACTGGCACAGAGGAGGTTGGAATTAGAATATTGTAAAATTCTAACGTCAATTTTAAAATTGTCAGCAGTGATTAAAATAGCTTTCCGTTGTCTGAGCACAGCGTTTACTACAGCGCGAAGCGCGATTCTGGCACCTCTGGCAAGCAAGCGGCAGTGACCCTACCTGTTGCACCTTTCCTGCCTGTTTTAACACCTCTCATGCCTCTTTCTGTACCTCTGTTGTCTCTTTCTATACTTATCTTGCTCTTTCTGCACCCTCCCCACCTCTTTCAGCACCTCTGTTACTTCTTTCTGCACTTCTCTTCCTTCTTTCTGTACTCCTCCTGCCTCTTTATGTATCTCTCTTGCCTCTCTGTGCACCCCTCCTACCTTTTTCTGCACCACCCTTGACTCTTTTTTGTACCTCTGATGTTTTTGTTTGTACTGCTCTTGCTTCTTTCTACACCTTACTTCCCTCTTTCTGCACTGTTCTTGCTTCTTTCTGTACCTTGGTTACCTTTTTTTACACTTCTCATGGTTCTTTGTAAACCTCTGTTGCTTCTTTCAACAATTCTCTTCCCTCTTTGTGTACCTCTCTTGTGTCTTTCTGCACCTCTGTGTTTTTTTCTGCACCAATCCTGCCTCTTTTTGCACCCCTCTTCCATCTTTGTGCAACTCTCTTGCCTCTTTCTACAAATCTCTTCCCTCGCTCTACACCACTCTTGCCTCTTTCTGCACCTCACTTGCTTCTTTCACCACCTCTGTTGCTGTTTTCTGCAGATCTCTTGCCTTTTTCTGCATCTTTCCTGCCTGTTTCAACACATATCTTGCCTCTTTCTGTACCTCTATTGCCTCTTTCTGCACTTTTCTTGCCCCTTTTGTGTCTTTCTGAACCTATGTTGCTCCTTTCTGCACTCCCATTGCCTCTTTCAGCACCTGTTGCTTTTTTCGGCAGATCTCTTGCCGCTTTCTGCACCTCACTTGCCTCTTTCGGCACCTCTGTTGCTTTTTCTGCAGTTCTCTTACCTCTTTCTCCACCCCTGTTCCCTCTTTTTGCACCTTTCCTGCCTGTTTCTATACCTCTCTTGCCTCTTTCTCTACCTCTGTTGCCTCTTTCTGTACTTCTCTTGTTCCTTCTGCACCCTTCCCGCCTCTTTCAGCACCTCTGTTACTTCTTTCTGCACTTCTCTTCCTTCTTTCTGTACCCCTCCTACCCCTTTATGTACCTCTCTTGCCTCTCTGTGCACCCCTGCTACCTTTTTCTGCACCACCATTGCCTCTTTTTGCACCTTTGATGATTCTTTTTGTACTGCTCTTGCTTCTTTCTATGCTTACCTGCCTATTAAGACTTCCCTTGTTTATTTCTACACCTTCCTGCCTCTTTTCGTACCTCTCTAGCCCCCTTGTCCACCTCTCCTACCTCTTTCTGCACTCCTCTTCCGTCTTTTTGCACCTCTGTTGGTTCTTTTTGCATTGTTCTTTCTGCTTTACGCACCTCAGTTGCCTCTTTTCACACTTCTCATGGTTCTTTCTAAACCTCTGTTGTTTCTTTCAGCAATTCTCTTGCCTCTTTCTGCACCTCTCTTGCGTCTTTCTGCACCACTGTTGTTTTTTTCTGCACTAATCCTGCCTCTTTTTGCACCCTTCTTCCCTCTTTGTGCAACTCTCCTGATCTTTCTACAAATCTCTTCCCTCTTTCTGCACCACTCTTGCCTCTTTCTGCACCTCTGTTGCTTCTTATTAGATCTCTCTTGCTTCTTTCAGCAATTCTCTTGCCTCTTTTTGCACTTCTCTTGCCTGTTTCTGCACCCCTCTTGCCTCTTTCTGCACCCATCTTCGCTCTTTGTGCAACTCTTTAGCCTCCTTCTACACCTCTTTTCCCTCTTTCTTCACCACTCTGGCCTCTTTTTGTATCTCTGTTTCTTCTTTCTGCACTGCTCTTGCCTCTTTCTACACCCTTTGTACCTCTTTCAACACCTCTGCTGTTTTTTCTGCACTTTTCATCTTTCTTTCTTTCTACACTGCTCGTGCCTCCTTCTGTATTTCTGTTGCTTCTTCCTGCACTTCTCTTAGTTCTTTCTGCACTGCTCTTTCACCTTTTTGCATCCCTCTGACCTCTTTCTGCACCTCTAATACTTCTTTCTGTACTTCTAATGCCACTTTCTGGACCTCTCTTGCTTCTTTCTGCATATCTCTTTCCTCTTTCTGCACCTCACTTGCCTGTTTCAGCACATCTGTTGCTTTTTTCTGCAGATCTCTTGCCTCTTTCTGCATACCTCTTTTTTGTTTCTGCACCTCTCTTGCCTCTTTCTGCACCCCTATTTTCTCTTTCTGCACCTTTGCTGCCTGTTTCTGCACCTCTCTTGTCTCTTTTGTGCTTCTGTTACCTCTTCTGTACTTTCCTGCCTCTTTCCGCACCCCTTTTGCCTCTTTCTGCACCACTGTTGCTTCTTTCTGCATTTCTATTGTCTCTTTATGCTCCTCTCTTGCTTTTTTCTGCACATCACTTGTCTCTTACAGCACCTCCGTTTCTTTTTCTGCAGATCTCTTGCCCCTTTCTGCACCTCACTGGTCTCTTTCAGCACCTTTGTTGCTTTTATCTGCAGATCTCCTGCCTCTTTCTGCAACCCTCGTTTCTCTTTCTGCACCTTTCTTGCATCTCTGTTGGTTCTTTGCAGCACTGTTCTTACTTCTACCTGCACCTCACTTGAATCTTTCTGCACCCGTGGCCCCTGTTTCTGCACATTTCCTGCCTTTTTTTGCAGCTCTCTTGCCTCTTTCTTCACATCTGAGTTAGAGGTACTTTTACTCCCCCTGCCCTATTATGTACTTGGGGCTTACAGGGGAGGTCATGCCAATCACAGGGATACCCCCACCGTAGTGTACCCTAATGTATGTAGGTGTTTTCACTGTATTCTAAGTGTCTTTCAGCATAGCACTGTCTCCGAGGCTGGTTAGTCAGAGTCAGTTACCACCAGTAGCAGTCAGCAAAACATTGGGGGCACAGTATGACTTTGAAATAAGGCCTCTTTCTGCACCTTTGTTGGTTCTTTCTGCATATCTCTTACTTCTTTCTGCACTTGTCTTCGTCTTTCTCGTCTTCTGTTGCCTCTTTCTGCACTTCTCTTGCTTTTTCTGCACCCTTCGCGCCTCTTCAGCACCTCTGTTACTTCTTTCTGTACTTTTCTTTCATCTTTCTGCACCCTTCCTGCCTCTTTCTGTACCTCTCTTTCCTCTTTGTGTACCCCTCCTACCTTTTTCTACTCCCTTCTTGCCTCTTTTTGCACCTCTGTTGGTCCTTTCTGCACTGTTCTTGCTTTGTTTGCACCTTACTTGCCTCTTTCTGCACTTCTCTTGCTTCTTTCTACACCTCTGTTGGTTATTTCAGCAATTCTCTTGCCTCTTTCTCCACTTCTCTTGCTGGTTTCTATACCTCGCTTGCCTCTTTCTATACCTCTATTGCTTTTTTCTGCACTTCTCGTGCCTCTTTCTGCACGCTTCATCCCTCTTTCTTCACCTCTGTTGCTTCTTTTTGCACTTTTCTTGATTCTTTCTGCACTGCTGATCCCTCTTTCTGTATCCCTCTTGCCTCTTCTGTACCTCTCTTGCCTATTTATGTTCCTCTGTTGCTTCTTTCTGCAATTCTCTTGCTCTTTCTGCACCCTTTGTGCCTCTTTTAGCACCTCTGTTACTTCTTTCTACACTTTTCTTCTTTCTTTCTACACCTCTCGTGCCTCTTTATGTATCACTCTCGACTCTTTGTGCACTCCTCCTATCTTTTTCTGCACCAATCTTGCTTCTTTTTGCATCCCTTTTGGTTCTTTTTGTACTGCTCTTGCTTCATTCTACACCTTACTTGCCTCTGCCTTCACTTCACTTGCTTCTTTCTATACCTCTGTTGCTTCTTTCAGCAATTCTCTTGCCTGCTCTTGACTCTTGCTGCACTTCTCTTTCTTTTTTCTGTACCCCTGCTGCCTATTTCTGTACCTCTTGTGCCTCTTTGTGCATCACTCGTACCTCTTTCCGCACAACTCTTGCCTCTTTTTGCACCTCATTTGGTTCTTTCTGCACTGCTCATGCTTCTTTCTGTACCTTACTTGCCTCTTTTTGAACTTCTCTTGGTTTTTTCTAAACCTCTGTTGCTTCTTTGAGCAATTCTCTTGCTCTTTCTGTACTTCTCTTGCTTGTTTCTCCATCTCTCTTGTGTCTTTATGAATCTCTGTTGCCTCTTTCTGCACTTCACTTGCTTCTTTATGCACCTCTCTTGCCTCTTCTGGCACCACTGTTGCTTCTTTCTGCACTACTCCCCACTCTTTCTGCACCACCTCTTGCTTCTTTCTGTACCCTACTTGCCTCTTTTTGCACTTCTCTTGGTTTTTTCTAAACCTCTGTTGCTTCTTTGTGCAACTCTCTTGCCGCTTTCTGTACCTCTGTTGCTTCTTTCTGCGTTTCTCTTCCCTCTTTATGCACTCCTCATGCTGCCTTCTGCTCCTCCGTTGCTTCTTTCTGTAGGAGAGTAGGGTCTGCTATCCTATGGTCACCCCAAATTTTTGCTTTTTGCTTCACTGGTTTCTTACTTAATGTGGCTGTGGGCCTGCTAATCAGACCCACAGCCTGCTGTTCTCTCTCTAAATTACTGCCAATGCACTCTACGTGCATTACGAATTGGAACTGGTTCACCTTATGAGCCCCTGTATAAGTGCACCCTAGGTGCCCAGGGCATAGGTGCATCCAAGGCCTACCAGGGGCTGCAGCATGTATTGTGCCACCCCTGGCCTGGCCTCCATATTTGACACAACTGGCTGATCACTCAGCTGGGGTAAGTCGGTGTAATCACCTCTTACTTAGGTACAGTATGTCTGTGCCTAACCCTAAACTGGACACATATGTTCCTATCAGCCACTCCTATGGAAGGCCTCATCAATCCAGGAGGCAGAGTGCTTGGAAATATGTGAGATGGTGCTCTGGCATGAGCTGAGCCTGTCTGCAGCTGTCGGGAACCACTCCCTAAGCTGTTCCGGGATATTGCCATACCATATACTCTTAAGTGCATTATAATCCTCGCGGTTAAATGCTATCTTTATTTTTGGCTTTATCAAAACATGTCGAGTAAGGTGTCATACGAATTGGAATACTATCCCCTCGCCAATTCTGGTGACGGGGATAGCATTCCACCCTTCTAGAGGGACACGACATGTGTGTAGCCTTAACCCCGGTTAAAGTTAAACAGAGCCTCAGCATCACAAAATGGACGCTGCCACCACAGACACAAGTCTGGCCTCCTGCTGCTGACCGAAACTCAGCAGATGGTGGCCTGGACAAAGGGTTTCCTGCCTTGGGAGGTGCGAGCACCACCCCAGACAGGATTTTGTGTATTGGGTAGGACAGGGCTGAATAGAATCAGACATGCCCGGGGCACACAAGGTGTCCCCGTGCATAGGCCAGTCCAAACCGGTTCTGGGGCCTTCCAGCCCCCGTCCTGGCGAGGAGCTGGACAAAGGAAAGGGGGTGTAACCGCCCCCCTTCCTGGTTCCTCCCAGAGGAGGGACCTAGTAGGTGATCCTCCCCTCAGATTGGGAATAAGAGTGGGAGCCGTGCCAGTGCACATCAGATCATCCTGAATCAACTTAAAACTAAGAAGACGACTGGACTTCGACATTCTGCTGCACAGAAGACTGAAGAAGAATCTCCCTTGTGGCCTAGGAGTGGCCACCCTGTGAACACAGGTACCAACCAGCGACCCGACGTCTGCTTTGCCGCCGCCTCCCGCCGGAGCCCGAGCCCAGAGCCCGACAAGAACCAGACTCCCAGACCTCTCAGAGCCCGATCCACAGTCCCTGCAAAGAAGGGACCCGTGGAGGCACCGAGTGACGTGGGACCGGACCTCTTGGAAGACACTCGAACAGCTGACTGCGCAGCTTCTGAGGCATCCTCAACGTTGTGCTTTGGGGATTGAGAACCCCCACCACCGAGCAGCCCTTGCACCGAAGAACAGCCCTCCAGCATCTCCACGATCTGCGTGGGGCCCTTTTGCATTGTGCCACTCGACGCGCCATCCCGGCCACTAGCCACGTGGTCAGCGGCCATCTTGGCGACGAACCCGAAGATTTACACAGCAGGTCTGGTTGCTCCAGACCTACCCAAGCTCCTGTGAAAAGGAGCACCCGCTCTGACCTTGCTGGTCCGAGTGTTAAGCATCTTTCAACTTCTGCCTGGCTTGCCTTTGCCAAGGCCTGTTTGCTCCGATCGAGGTGCCGACACCGCCAACAGCGAGAAGCCTGCGTGGGACAGCTCGTGACTGACTCCTGGACATCCTCGACCCCGGGTAACCACGTGGCTGCAGAAAGAAGCTACCCGACAACGCCTGTTTGCACCCGACATCGCCTGGTTCCAATCTGGTTCCACGGTAGTCACTGGCTAGTGACTTTGAACATTGTCCCCTCTGCTTTCAGGTCTTCACATCTTCAGATCCACCCTTGGATCCACCGGAACTCTTCTCATCGAGCCGCCTGCAGCATCTTCAGCTCCAAGCACCATCGACCAGCGTGACGAAACCCGACACTACTTCGACCCTGTGCACCCGCTTCCTGTGGGTGAGGTAACTCAGCTCCGCCGGTGCTCCTGCACTGGTACACATCCCAAGGGCCTGTGTTTTAAGTTTCAGCTCCGTAGGTCACTCGGAAGGTTCCTAACTTTCTAACTTTATGCTGTTTACTCACCATAGACTTTGTATTGAAAAGTGCGTGCACTTTGAACACTGCACCCGAGTCCCGTGGGCCTTTCCCGACTTAGTTATTTCCAGTCTCGAATAGCTCCAGCGATTCCCAAGGCCCTTGGCCTCTTCACTTTCCTATTGGTATCACTTATACCACTTTCTTAGTATATGGTTTAGGTGGCCCCTAGGGCTCATCCATATTGTGCAACTTTTGTGTATTTTAAACTGTCTTGTGATTTAACGCTTGTGCTTCTGTGCTCATAAAGAGTCCAAGGGATTTTAATAGTTAATAAATCAATATATATTTTCAATATATATCTGTGTGGTGTCCCTTTCATTTGGTATTCAAGGGGGTTGTGTATGGTATAACAGCTGGCTTCACATGCCTTTCAGAGTTTAGCCTAAGACTGCTTTGTCCACGTTACCACTAGGATAACTGGTCTACAAGGTTGAATTACAACCATCAACATAAGGGTTGCTTGGCATGGTACAAAGTGATCACTAGAATTAGTGAGCATTATATACCAGGCCAACTTCTCACATTGGTGAGCAGCGGATTGGGATCTGAGCTTGCTGTTGTTTTACCATTACAATCTTTGAGATTATCATTTGAAAGATCATACAGGTACCTGCTAGGTACATATAAAACAAGACTAGTATACATAAGTTCTACTGAACTTAGTTGTTGTAGAGCAAAGGGAGTAGCACACCCTAGCTACAACTACTAGATAGGTTTAGTAGGTAAACACCAGTGTAGGTAGATTGCAACACATCCACCCACACTAGAGCAATGTCTGGAGCAGAGGGTTCCACTGGGAATGTCTCTGTTGAGAGTGACCCTCCAAGGGCACCATCCAAATTTGCTATTTTTTCCTTTAAGGAATTAAGACAGCTTTGTGTCTTAAGGGGTCTGAAGACAGGGCCTTCCCCTCTTAGACCAGTCTGAGACTCTAAAGCCCTCTAAGGCAAACCCCACAGGGAATGCTGAAGGAGTCCTCCCTTCAGAGGATGACACTGTAGACACCCCTGCCCCTATCATCCTGGTAGATGAGGAAGCCTCCACCACTGGAGCTCCTCAGGTAGATGAGGAGGAAGAGGAAGAGGAAGAGGAGGAGGTGGAAAGCAGTGAGTCAGATGATGACAGAAATAGTCAGGTGCTGGTCAGTAGACTGAACCAGGCTAACTTAAGCTTACTTGGGAATGAATCAGGTAACAACCCATTCAGACCCCCAGGTGGACTTAACCAGGAGCCTAGGAGGAGAAGGACTCACTCAGGTGACTCTGACAACTCCCATGCTTCTAGAGGTTCTCATGGTCACTCCAGAAGAAGGATGACTAGCCCTCAGAGAAGGGAACATGAGGCCAAATTGAGAGAATCTCAAATTAGAGAGGCTGAATTGAGAGTCCAGAGACAAGAGTTAGAGATTGCCCTGGCCCAAGAGAAACTTGCTAGAGCAAGACAGCCTAGAGAGAGTGGGGTAATAGAACCCACTGGTGGCAGCAATATCCACAAGGATAAAGACAGGTCTTTTGATAATAGAAACCTGAGTAAGATTGTGCCCCCCTACAAAGCTGGGGATGATATCCATAAATGGATTACTGCAATGGAGAGAGCCTGCAGAGTACAGCAGATCCCTCAGGAGCAGTGGGCAGCAA
The DNA here is from genome assembly GCF_964263255.1 of Lissotriton vulgaris. Taxonomy (NCBI): domain Eukaryota; kingdom Metazoa; phylum Chordata; class Amphibia; order Caudata; family Salamandridae; genus Lissotriton; species Lissotriton vulgaris. The sequence goes on along the minus strand of NW_028247289.1, from coordinate 148,847 downwards.
TCTTGTGGCTCTCCTTTGAAGGTAGAGGCCGAGACAGACTCCTCACAGTTAGTGATGGGGATTCTAGAAACTACCTGGTCCTGAAGAGTGCTCTGATTGATGGGTTAGGCTTAACCACTGAACAGTACAGGTTAATGTTCAGAGATACCCAGAAGACACAGACTCAGGACTGGTCTGAATTTGTTGAGTGTGCCACTAAGGCTCTGGAGGGATGGTTGCTGGGAAGCAAGGTTACAGACTATGAAGGATTGTATAATTTGCTGATGAGAGAACAAATTTTAAATAATTGTCAGAACCAGCAGTTGCATCAACATTTGGTTGACTCAGATTTGACCTCTCCCCAAGAATTGGGAAAGAGGGCAGATAAATGGGTAAGAACCAGAGTTAAGCAAAAGAACCAGTACCAGAACCAGGGTGGTGACCAGAAGAAAACAGACCAGAAGGGTGGGGAGCAGAAAGCTAAAGACCAGAAGTCTTCAACAGGGCCCCAAACTGAGACAGAGGGTGGGTCCCAAACTTCCAAGAAGAAGAAGAAAGAAGGTCAGAAGAAACCCTGGTGTAAAACTTGTAAGAACACCTCTCACTGGACAAGTGAGTGTAAAAAGGGTGGAGCCCCCAGCACTGCAGCCCCTAAGGCACCTGCACCCACTAGTACAGTTAGCAGTGCTGGTCCTCAAGCCAAGGGATTAGTGGGTATCACTTTGGGAACTGAAGGAGATTCTGACCTAGTCAGAACCCTTACACAGGCTGTTCTGGTTTGTGAAGGGGACATAGATTTGACCCCTGACATAAGTCCCAGTAACCTGGGCAAATACAGACAGACACCTTTGATCAACAACAAAGTGGCTCAAGCTTACAGGGACACATGTGCCAGTGTCACTATGGTGACACCTAACTTTGTGGACCCTGGACAATACATGCCAGGCGATGATTACCTGGTGACCAATGCCAGCAATGTCACTACTACACATAGTGTGGCACTTGTTAACTTTTCCTGGGGAGGGGTAACTGGCCTAAAGAAAGTTGTGGTTAGTGCTGATCTCCCAGTAGAATGTTTGTTGGGCAATGACCTGGAGAACTCTCTATGGTCAGAAGTTGAGTACAGGACTCATGCAGAGATGTTAGGGATATCATCACATGTCCTTGCTGTGACCAGGTCACAGGCCAAAAAGTGCCTCTCTGAACCTCAGGTCTTGGATCCTGGAACAATGGACCAAGCACCTTCCAAGAAGAAGAACAGGAGGGTTAAGGCTGCGCCTTTCCAACTGCCTACAAGTGAGGATCAGGCTTCACAGGAAACTGATCTTGAGACCCCTGAAGGAACTGTCTCTGAAGAACTTGAACCTGATCAGGTTGAGTTTCTGGGGACAGGGGGACCTTCTAGGGCAGACTTGGGGCAGGCTCAGTTAACCTGTCCTTCTCTTGAACCCCTCAGACAGCAGGCTGCTGCTGAGGCTGCTGGGAATGCTCAAGGTGCCCATAAAGTATATTGGGACGATGGACTCCTTTATTCAGAGGCTAGAGACCCCAAGCCTGGTGCTACCAGGAGGTTGGTTATACCTCTGCAATTTAGGGGCTTCCTACTCACCTTGGCCCATGATATTCCTTTAGCAGGACACCTAGGCCAGAACAAGACTTGGGACAGGCTTGTCCCTCACTTTCACTGGCCTCACATGTCTGAAGACACCAAGGAGTTTTGTCGCTCCTGTGAAACCTGCCAAGCCAGTGGTAAAGCAGGTGGAACAACAAAGGCCCCCCTGATACCACTACCTGTGGTGGGGGTTCCCTTTGAAAGAGTGGGGATTGATATTGTTGGTCCAATGGATCCCCCTACAGCATCTGGGCACAGATTCATACTGGTGGTAGTGGATCATGCCACCAGGTACCCAGAGGCAATTCCACTTAGGACCACAACAGCTCCTGTTGTGGCCAGGGCCTTACTTGGAGTCTTCTCCAGAGTGGGGTTTCCTAAGGAGGTCATATCAGATAGAGGTGCCAACTTCATGTCTGGATATTTGACAGCTATGTGGAAGGAATGTGGTGTCAACTACAAGTTCACCACTCCTTATCACCCACAATGCAATGGGCTTGTTGAGAGATTTAACAAGACCCTAAAGGGCATGATTAAAGGATTACCTGAAAAGCTCAGGCGAAGATGGGACATCCTTCTGCCCTGCCTTTTGTTCGCTTACAGAGAGGTCCCTCAAAAGGGGGTTGGCTTCAGCCCCTTTGAATTGTTGTTTGGGCACCCTGTAAGAGGACCCCTGTGTCTAGTGAAGGAAGGATGGGAGTTACCTCTCAAAAAGCCTAAACAGGACATAGTGGACTATGTACTTGGTCTCCGCTCCAGGATGGCAGAGTACATGGAAAAGGCATCTAAAAACCTTGAGGCTAGCCAAGAATTACAAAAAGCTTGGCATGACCAAAAGGCTGTCCTTGTTGAATTTCAGCCTGGACAGAAGGTATGGGTGTTGGAGCCAGTGGCCCCAGCAGCACTCCAAGACAAATGGTCTGGACCCCATACAATTCTGGAAAAGAAGGGAGAGGTTACCTACTTGGTGGACCTAGGAACTCCCAGGAGCCCCCACAGGGTGCTCCATGTGAACAGATTGAAGGCATATGTCAGCAGGGCAGACATGGGCTTGCTCATGGCTACAGATGAGGGACAGGAGGAAGAGAGTGACCCTCTCCCAGACCTGCTCACTCAGAACCCTGAGGATGGCTCAGTTGATGGTGTGACCTTAGGTGGCAGCCTCACTGAACATCAGCAACATGACTGCAGAAAAGTTCTACAGGCATACAGGCATATGTTCTCATTGACACCCAGTCAGACTAACTGGTGTACACATGTGGTGGACACTGGTGACAGTCTTCCTGTAAAGAGCAAGATTTACAGGCAACCTGACCACGTCAGGGACTGTATAAAGACTGAGGTGCAAAAGATGCTGGAATTAGGTGTCATTGAGCCTTCAGAGAGCCCCTGGGCTAGCCCAGTGGTTCTGGTCCCCAAACCTCACACCAAAGATGGCAAGAGAGAGATGAGGTTCTGTGTGGATTACAGAGGACTCAATGCTGTCACCAGGACAGATGCACACCCTATTCCAAGGGCAGATGAGCTCATTGACAAGTTGGCTTCTGCCAAATATTTGAGCACATTTGACTTGACAGCTGGCTACTGGCAAATCAGGTTAGCTGAGGAGTCTAAAGCCAAGACAGCATTTTCTACCCCTAGTGGGCATTATCAGTTTGTGGTGATGCCCTTTGGTTTGAAAAATGCACCTGCCACCTTCCAAAGGTTGGTGAATCAAGTCCTCACTGGGTTGGATGACTTTTGTGCAGCTTATCTGGACGATATTGCTGTCTTTAGCTCCACCTGGGAGGATCACCTGGTCCACCTGAAGGAAGTGCTTGAGGCTCTGCAGAAGGCAGGCCTCACTATCAAGGCAACAAAGTGCCAGATAGGGCAGAGCAAGGTTGTATACCTGGGCCACCTTGTAGGTGGAGGCCAAGTTCAACCACTGGAGAGTAAGATCCAGACCATCAAGGACTGGTCCCCTCCAACCACCCAGACTCAGGTCAGAGCTTTCTTGGGCCTGACTGGGTACTACAGGAAGTTTGTTAAGAACTATGGGTCCATTGTGACTCCTCTTAATGATCTGACATCCAAGAAGATGCCCAAAAAGGTTCAGTGGACAGAAATCTGTCAAAAGGCATTTGATGACCTGAAGAAGGCCATGTGCTCTGCACCTATCCTGAAGAGTCCTGACTACTCAAGAGAGTTCATTGTCCAAACAGATGCTTCTGAGTTGGGAGTGGGAGCAGTGCTCTCACAGCTTAATGTAGATGGCCAGGACCAGCCCATTGCTTTCATTAGCAGAAGGCTGACCCCCAGAGAGAAACGTTGGTCAGCTATAGAGAGGGAGGCCTTTGCTGTGGTGTGGGCCCTGAAGAAGTTGAGGCCATACTTATTTGGTACGCACTTCAAGATTCAGACCGACCATAAGCCCCTCCTATGGCTTAATCAGATGAAGGGTGAAAACCCCAAACTACTCAGGTGGTCCATTTCCCTACAGGGGATGGACTTTACAGTGGAGCACCGCCCAGGGACTGACCATGGCAACGCAGATGGTCTCTCCAGGTACTTCCACTTAGAACATGAAGACACAACTGGTCAAGGTTAGTCTAATGTCCCTGCGTTTGGGGGGGGTTATGTAGGAGAGTAGGGTCTGCTATCCTATGGTCACCCCAAATTTTTGCTTTTTGCTTCACTGGTTTCTGACTTAATGTGGCTGTGGGCCTGCTAATCAGACCCACAGCCTGCTGTTCTCTCTCTAAATTACTGCCAATGCACTCTACGTGCATTACGAATTGGAACTGGTTCACCTTATGAGCCCCTGTATAAGTGCACCCTAGGTGCCCAGGGCATAGGTGCATCCAAGGCCTACCAGGGGCTGCAGCATGTATTGTGCCACCCCTGGCCTGGCCTCCATATTTGACACAACTGGCTGATCACTCAGCTGGGGTAAGTCGGTGTAATCACCTCTTACTTAGGTACAGTATGTCTGTGCCTAACCCTAAACTGGACACATATGTTCCTATCAGCCACTCCTATGGAAGGCCTCATCAATCCAGGAGGCAGAGTGCTTGGAAATATGTGAGATGGTGCTCTGGCATGAGCTGAGCCTGTCTGCAGCTGTCGGGAACCACTCCCTAAGCTGTTCCGGGATATTGCCATACCATATACTCTTAAGTGCATTATAATCCTCGCGGTTAAATGCTATCTTTGGTTTGGCTTCATCAAAACATGTCGAGTAAGGTGTCATACGAATTGGAATACTATCCCCTTGCCAATTCTGGCGACGGGGATAGCATTCCACCCTTCTAGAGGGACACGACATGTGTGTAGCCTTAACCCCGGTTAAAGTTAAACAGAGCCTCAGCATCACAAAATGGACGCTGCCACCACAGACACAAGTCTGGCCTCCTGCTGCTGACCGAAACTCGGCAGATGGTGGCCTGGACAAAGGGTTTCCTGCCTTGGGAGGTGCGAGCACCACCCCAGACAGGATTTTGTGTATTGGGTAGGACAGGGCTGAATAGAATCAGACATGCCCGGGGCACACAAGGTGTCAAGTCAAGTCAAGTCAAGTCATAAAATTTGTATAGCGCACTACATACCCAGAGGGTTTCAAGGCGCTTGGGGAGGGGAGGGGGATTATTTGTCAAATATCCACGTTTTAAGTTGTTTTCTGAACGCTAGGTGATTCTGGGTGAGGCGAAGGTAAGCGGGGAGTGAGTTCCATGTTTTGGCAGCCAGGTATGAGAAGGATCTGCCTCCCATGGTGGTTTTGTTGATGCGAGGGACAGTGGCGAATGCTTGGCTGGAAGAGCGAAGTTGGCGGGAGGGGGTGTAGAAGGACAGTCGAGAGTTGAGGCAATCTGGTCCGATGTCGTAGAGTGATTTGTGTGCGTGGGTAAGCAGTCGGAAAGTAATCCTCTTATTGACGGGTAGCCAGTGGAGGTCTTTAAGGTGGCCAGAGATGTGTTCATTGCGTGGGATGTCTAATATGAGCCTGGCTGAGGCGTTTTGGATTCGTTGTAGTTTCTTCTGGAGTTTGGCGGTGGTACCTGCGTAGAGGGTGTTTCCGTAGTCCAGTCGGCTCGTGACCAGAGCATGGGTGACTGTTTTCCTTGTTTCGGTGGGGATCCAGCGAAATGTTTTTCTGAGCATGCGAAGGATGTTGAAGCAGGATGAGGATACGGCGCTGACTTGTCTGTTCATTGAAAGTGAAGAGTCCAGGATGACGCCAAGGTTCCGTGCGTGGTCTGTCGGGATGGGTGCTTTTCCGAGGGCTTCCGGCCACCAGGAGTCGTCCCATGCAGAGGGGGATTTACCTAAGATGAGGACTTCTGTTTTGTCTGAGTTCAGTTTCAGACGGCTTTGTTTCATCCATTCGGCGACTTCTTTCATTCCTTCGTGTAGGTTAGTTTTGGCGGTGCTGGGGTCCTTGGTGAGAGAAAGGATCAGTTGAGTGTCGTCCGCGTAAGAGATGATGTTGAGGTTGTGTTGGCGGGCGATGGTCGCGAGGGGGCTCATGTATACGTTGAAGAGGGTGGGGCTGAGTGAGGATCCTTGTGGTACGCCGCAGATGATTTCAGAGGCCTCGGACTTGAATGGTGGGAGGCGGACTCTCTGGGTTCTTCCGGAGAGGAACGAGGTGATCCATTCCAGTGCCTTTCCTTGGATTCCGATGTTTCTGAGGCGCTGTAAAAGGGTGCTGTGGCAGACTGTGTCGAAGGCTGCAGAGAGGTCGAGGAGGATGAGGGCGACTGTGTCTCCATTGTCCAGTAGAGTTCGAATGTCGTCTGTTGCTGCGATGAGGGCGGTCTCAGTGCTGTGTTTTGCTCGGAAGCCAGATTGTGAGGAGTCGAGGGATTTGTTGGCTTCGAGGAAGGCGGCGAGCTGGTTGTTGACAGCTTTCTCGATGACTTTGGCCGGGAATGGAAGAAGTGAGATGGGGCGGTAGTTTTTGAGTTCGGTGGGGTCTGCTGTTGGTTTTTTCAGAAGGGCGGTGAGTTAAGCGTGTTTCCAGTCTTCTGGGAAGGTAGCGGAGTTGAAGGAGCAGTTGATGACGTCTCGGAGGTGCGGAGCTATGACGGAGTCTGCTTTGTTGAAGATGTGGTGAGGGCATGGGTCTGTGGGGGATCCAGAGTGGATGGAATTCATCAGGCGGATGGTGTCCTCAGTGGTGATTGGGTTCCAGGCGTTAAGGGTGTTAACGGGGGGAAGATAGTCAGCTGATGGTAGGGTGGGTTGGCTTCCGGGTTGGTTGTCAAAGCTGTTGTGGATGTCAGCAATCTTGTTGTGGAAAAAAGAGGCTAGGGAGTCGCAGAGGGTTTGAGAGGGGGTGATGTCGTTGGAGTTGGCCGAGGGGTTGGAAAATTCCTTGACGATGTTGAAAAGTTCCTTGCTGTTGTGGGCGTTGTTGTCGAGTCGATCCTTGAATGCTGTTTTTTTGGCTTTTCGGATCAGTTGGTGGTGAGTACGGATGGCGTTTTTGAAGGCGTCCTTGTTGCTGGTGGATGAGTCTTTTTTCCAGGCCTTTTCAAGGGAGCGGCATAGTTTTTTGGATTTCTTGAGGTCCTCGTTGAACCATGAGGCCTTCTTGATTTTGTGTTGGCGTTTTTTCAGTGGTGCTAAGGTGTCTGCGGTGTTGGATAACCAAAGGGTGAGGTTTGAGGCGGCTTCGTTGGCGTTAGAAGAGAGGGCTGGGGGGGTTTGAAGGAGCGATGAGGAGATCTGTACCGTGGTGATTTTGTTCCAGTTTCTTTGTAGAGTTGGTTGGAGGTGGATGATGGGTTTCGGCTTGTTGTAGGTGAAGTGGACGCAGCTGTGGTCAGTCCAGAGGAGCTCCGTAGTGTGGTTGAAAGAGACATGGTTGCTAAAGGTGAAGATGGGGTCGAGTGTGTGACCTGCGATGTGGGTGGGGGAAGTGACCAGTTGTTTAAGTCCGAGGTTGGCGAGGTTGTCTAAGAGGGTGGCGGTGTTGCGGTCGTTGATCTTCTCAAGGTGGAAGTTGAGGTCTCCCAGGAGGATGTAGTCTTTGGAGGGGAGCGCGTGTGGGGTGATGAAGTCCGTGACGTCTTCACTGAATTTTGCGCGGGGTCCTGGTGGTCTGTAGAGGAGGGTGCCTCTGAGTGTGGTCTTGGGGTCGATGTGGATCTGGAAGTGGAGGTGTTCGGAGTTGGCGAGGTTGGCGTCAGAGCTGGTTGAGATGCGGATTGATTTCTTGTGGACGATAGCGATTCCTCCTCCTGTTTGGTCGGTGCGGTCTTTGCGTGTAATCTTATAGTCGTCAGGGATAGCGATGGCGATGTCGGGGGCGGAGGAGGCGTTCATCCATGTTTCCGTTAGGAAGGCGACGTCTGGAGAGATGGTGTCTAGTAGGTTCCAAAGGTCAATGGCGTGCCTGTGGACCGACCGGGTGTTGAGAAGGATGCATTCTAGGTGGTTGGCGTCGGGAATCTGTGGTGTGGTCGGATCGGAGACGTTGACGGTGCCGCTGAATTTGCAGGAGAGGCAGGAGAACGGTCCATGGGTGCGTCCTGGAGCGGCTTGGATGCAGTTGGGGGCGCGACCGGGGTTAAGGGCTAGGAGGGTGGCGGCATCGTAGGTAACGCGGGGGGGCTGGGCAGTGCGAGGGGCAGGGGGTCTGGCGCTGGGCGTGGTCCAGGCGCGGACGGGCGTAGACGGGCTTACCTTTGGCGCACCTTCGGCGTGTACGAAGCGCGTGGACGCTGCGCGTGGGGGCATTGGCCATAAATGGATGGTGAGGGGGAGGGGCGAGGGCGCTTCAGCTGGGAGGCGGGGCGGGCAAAGGACGACGACAACAACAACAAAATGCGACAAAATGGAGGTGGAGGGGTCAGGGCGGCAGGAGCGCTAGGGGGGGAAACGAATGCTAATCAGATAAAGCGGCGAGATCAAAACACAGTGAGCAACAGAGTCACGCTAGCAGAAACGCACTTTAAAAGGGCAAGTCGGTAAGTTCAGTTATTAAATGGGCAAAGCGGCGGTTCTAGCAAGCAGCGGTAATGAGGGCACACAGCAGGCAGTACTTGTTAAATGCAGACCAATTTAGATTGTAAGCGCTGCAGAAACGATACCTCAGCAGCAGGGAGCAGGGAGCGACCACTCAGCTTGGAAGCAGAGAGTGAGTCACGGCGCTTCCTGGTGTGGGCGCGCTGTTTGTTGTCTGTGGGAGGGCGCTTCAGCTGGGAGGCGGGGCGGGCAAAGGACGACGACAACAACAACAAAATGCGACAAAATGGAGGTGGAGGGGTCAGGGCGGCAGGAGCGCTAGGGGGGGAAACGAATGCTAATCAGATAAAGCGGCGAGATCAAAACACAGTGAGCAACAGAGTCACACTAGCAGAAACGCACTTTAAAAGGGCAAGTCGGTAAGTTCAGTTATTAAATGGGCAAAGCGGCGGTTCTAGCAAGCAGCGGTAATGAGGGCACACAGCAGGCAGTACTTGTTAAATGCAGACCAATTTAGATTGTAAGCGCTGCAGAAACGATACCTCAGCAGCAGGGAGCAGGGAACGACCACTCAGCTTGGAAGCAGAGAGTGAGTCACGGCGCTTCCTGGTGTGGGCGCGCTGTTTGTTGTCTGTGGGAGGGCGCTTCAGCTGGGAGGCGGGGCGGGCAAAGGACGACGACAACAACAACAAAATGCGACAAAATGGAGGTGGAGGGGTCAGGGCGGCAGGAGCGCTAGGGGGGGAAACGAATGCTAATCAGATAAAGCGGCGAGATCAAAACACAGTGAGCAACAGAGTCACGCTAGCAGAAACGCACTTTAAAAGGGCAAGTCGGTAAGTTCAGTTATTAAATGGGCAAAGCGGCGGTTCTAGCAAGCAGCGGTAATGAGGGCACACAGCAGGCAGTACTTGTTAAATGCAGACCAATTTAGATTGTAAGCGCTGCAGAAACGATACCTCAGCAGCAGGGAGCAGGGAGCGACCACTCAGCTTGGAAGCAGAGAGTGAGTCACGGCGCTTCCTGGTGTGGGCGCGCTGTTTGTTGTCTGTGGGAGGGCGCTTCAGCTGGGAGGCGGGGCGGGCAAAGGACGACGACAACAACAACAAAATGCGACAAAATGGAGGTGGAGGGGTCAGGGCGGCAGGAGCGCTAGGGGGGGAAACGAATGCTAATCAGATAAAGCGGCGAGATCAAAACACAGTGAGCAACAGAGTCACGCTAGCAGAAACGCACTTTAAAAGGGCAAGTCGGTAAGTTCAGTTATTAAATGGGCAAAGCGGCGGTTCTAGCAAGCAGCGGTAATGAGGGCACACAGCAGGCAGTACTTGTTAAATGCAGACCAATTTAGATTGTAAGCGCTGCAGAAACGATACCTCAGCAGCAGGGAGCAGGGAGCGACCACTCAGCTTGGAAGCAGAGAGTGAGTCACGGCGCTTCCTGGTGTGGGCGCGCTGTTTGTTGTCTGTGGGAGGGCGCTTCAGCTGGGAGGCGGGGCGGGCAAAGGACGACGACAACAACAACAAAATGCGACAAAATGGAGGTGGAGGGGTCAGGGCGGCAGGAGCGCTAGGGGGGAAACGAATGCTAATCAGATAAAGCGGCGAGATCAAAACACAGTGAGCAACAGAGTCACGCTAGCAGAAACGCACTTTAAAAGGGCAAGTCGGTAAGTTCAGTTATTAAATGGGCAAAGCGGCGGTTCTAGCAAGCAGCGGTAATGAGGGCACACAGCAGGCAGTACTTGTTAAATGCAGACCAATTTAGATTGTAAGCGCTGCAGAAACGATACCTCAGCAGCAGGGAGCAGGGAGCGACCACTCAGCTTGGAAGCAGAGAGTGAGTCATAGGCCAGTCCAAACCGGTTCTGGGGCCTTCCAGCCCCAGTCCTGGCGAGGAGCTGGACAAAGGAAAGGGGGTGTAACCGCCCCCCTTCCTGGTTCCTCCCAGAGGAGGGACCTAGTAGGTGATCCTCCCCTCAGATTGGGAATAAGAGTGGGAGCCGTGCCAGTGCACATCAGATCATCCTGAATCAACTTAAAACTAAGAAGACGACTGGACTTCGACATTCTGCTGCACAGAAGACTGAAGAAGAATCTCCCTTGTGGCCTAGGAGTGGCCACCCTGTGAACACAGGTACCAACCAGCGACCCGACGTCTGCTTTGCCGCCGCCTCCCGCCGGAGCCCGAGCCCAGAGCCCGACAAGAACCAGACTCCCAGACCTCTCAGAGCCCGATCCACAGTCCCTGCAAAGAAGGGACCCGTGGAGGCACCGAGTGACGTGGGACCGGACCTCTTGGAAGACACTCGAACAGCTGACTGCGCAGCTTCTGAGGCATCCTCAACGTTTTGCTTTGGGGATTGAGAACCCCCACCACCGAGCAGCCCTTGCACCGAAGAGCAGCCCTCCAGCATCTCCACGATCTGCGTGGGGCCCTTTTGCATTGTGCCACTCGACGCGCCATCCCGGCCACTAGCCACGTGGTCAGCGGCCATCTTGGCGACGAACCCGAAGATTTACACAGCAGGTCTGGTTGCTCCAGACCTACCCAAGCTCCTGTGAAAAGGAGCACCCGCTCTGACCCTGCTAGTCCGAGTGTTAAGCATCTTTCAACTTCTGCCTGGCTTGCCTTTGCCAAGGCCTGTTTGCTCCGATCGAGGTGCCGACACCGCCAACAGCGAGAAGCCTGCGTGGGACAGCTCGTGACCGACTCCTGGACGTCCTCGACCCCGGGTAACCACGTGGCTGCAGAAAGAAGCTACCCAACAACGCCTGTTTGCACCCGACATCGCCTGGTTCCAATCTGGTTCCACGGTAGTCACTGGCTAGTGACTTTGAACATTGTCCCCTCTGCTTTCAGGTCTTCACATCTTCAGATCCACCCTTGGATCCACTGGAACTCTTCTCATCGAGCCGCCTGCAGCATCTTCAGCTCCAAGCACCATCGACCAGCGTGACGAAACCCGACACTACTTCGACCCTGTGCACCCGCTTCCTGTGGGTGAGGTAACTCAGCTCCGCCGGTGCTCCTGCACTGGTACACATCCCAAGGGCCTGTGTTTTAAGTTTCAGCTCCGTAGGTCACTCGGAAGGTTCCTAACTTTCTAACTTTGTGCTGTTTACGCACCATAGACTTTGTATTGAAAAGTGCGTGCACTTTGAACACTGCACCCGAGTCCCGTGGGCCTTTCCCGACTTAGTTATTTCCAGTCTCGAATAGCTCCAGCGATTCCCAAGGCCCTAGGCCTCTTCACTTTCCTATTGGTATCACTTATACCACTTTCTTAGTATATGGTTTAGGTGGCCCCTAGGGCTCATCCATATTGTGCAACTTTTGTGTATTTTAAACTGTCTTGTGATTTAACGCTTGTGCTTCTGTGCTCATAAAGAGTCCAGGGGATTTTAATAGTTAATAAATCAATATATATTTTCAATATATATCTGTGTGGTGTCCCTTTCATTTGGTATTCAAGGGGGTTGTGTATGGTATAACAGCTGGCTTCACATGCCTTTCAGAGTTTAGCCTAAGACTGCTTTGTCCACGTTACCACTAGGATAACTGGTCTACAAGGTTGAATTACAACCATCATCATAAGGGTTGCTTGGCATGGTACAAAGTGATCACTAGAATTAGTGAGCATTATATGCCAGGCCAACTTCTCACACTTTCTATACCTCTGTTGCTTCTTTCAGCAATTCTCTTGCATCTTTCTATACTTTTCTTGTCTGTTTCAGTACCCTCTTGCCTCTTTCTGCACCTGTTTTCCCTCTGTATGCAACTCTCTATTTAACTTTCTATACCTCTCTTCATTCTTGCTGCACCACTCTTGCCTCTTTTTGTAACTCTGTTGCTTCTTTCTGCACTTCTCTTGCCTCTTTCTGCACCCTTTGTGCATCTTTCAGCACCTCTGTTGTTTCTTTCTGCACTGCTCTTACTTCTTTCTGCACATCTGTTGCTTCTTTTAGCAATTCTCATGCCTCTTTCTGCACCTCTCCAATCTCTTTCTAGACTTCTCTTGCCTCTTTTTGCACCTCCTTTGCCTCTTTCAACACCTATGTTGCTTCTTTCTGCACTTCTCTATCTTCTTTCTGCACCTCTGACTTAGAGGTAGTTTTAATCCCCCTGCCCAATTATGTACTAGGGCCTTACAGGGGAGGTCATGCCAATAACAGGGGTACCTTAACCCATAGTGTACCCTAGTGTATGTAGATGATTTCACTGTATTCTAAGAGACTTTCAGCATAGCACTGGTGCTACTAGTTGGTTGGTCAGAGTCAGTTACCACCAGTACCAGTCAGCAAAACGTTGGGGGCACAGGATGACTCTGCAACAAGGCCCCTTTCTGCACCTCTGCCGGTACTTTCTACATGTCTCTTGCTACTTTATGCACCTTTCTTCATCTTTCTGGACTTCTGTTGCCTCTTTCTGCATTTCTCTTGCTTCTTTATGTGCTTTTCTTCCTCTTAATGCACATGTCCTACCTCTGTAGGAATAGTTAGAAATTAGCATTTAAAAAACCTTTGAGATTCACTGAAAAAACATAGGTTTCAGGGACATTATAGTTAGAAATTATCATTTAAAAAATCTTTGAAATTCCCTGAAAAACTATAGGTTTTAGGTACGTTATAGTTAGAAATTAGCATTTAAAAAAACCTTAGAATTTCAATGAAAAAATCACAGGTTTCAGGGAGTAAAAGTTAAATGGACATTTCACTTGTACAAAACCAGAGAAATTCAGCAGTTATAGTTAGTTGATTTAACTATAACTCGTGCACTGCTGATGACGTCACATATTACATAATTCATGACATGGTCAGTGACATCACTGATGACATCACTGATGACATTTCAAATGACATCACTGATGACATCATCCACGTGATTATCTGATGCACCTCCTCATACACCAATATAACCTTTGATACACCCACTCTAAAATCCAGACTACCATTTTCGAATCCATAGACACACCAATACCCGTTACTACATACCCACTCACTGATTCCTAGGTCTACACACGCATCCATTCATTCATCCATACAGTCACTCATACATGCAGTCACTCATCAATACAGCACTATCATATGCACTCATACACCTATAAAGACCCTCACACACTGCCACTCATCCATAGATTTACTCACACACCTAGTCGGTCATGCAAAAAATCAATCACACTCCCATTTACTCACCTATACAGATATACACACACCACATCACTTATTCATACAGATACTAACACATACTTAGTCTCTTATACAATCACTGATACAAGTACGCACTCATCCATATAGCCACCCTCACAATCACTCACTCACTCTCACACATGTACCCACACACACACTCAGGCACCCATACAGATACTCAGACAACCAATCTATAACACATATAGACACTCATGTACCTACTGACCAGCCCATGCAGCCGCTTACACACCAACTAACAGACTGATACAGAGATTCACACGTAAGATACGTTTAATCACTCACTTATACAGTCAGTCATGCACCCACTAAATCATCCATTCAGACACTCATACACCAACTCATTCTTCAATACACCTTGGCATTTATATATATATTATGATAAGATAAGATAAGATAAAATATATTTGTAAAGCACTCGATTGCCGCCGCACCTTGGCGCTAATGACCATGTGATAGGAAGCTGCTCTGTTTGATCCTGCACCTACTTAGAGGGAAAGAGTCAGGATTTGAGCATTTTCCTAAAAAACTGCCTGTTTGGCTGCAACCTCATAGTCACTGGCATCTTATTCTATAGTTTGGATGCACAATCTTGTGGACTTGATAGCCACAAATGTCCTCGCAGTGAGCAACTTCCTGCTATTGGGTGATTTTAACTTTCATGGAGAATTATCTTCATCCCTGGCAGTGAGCAAGCTCCTCACGGACCTTGAGCAATTGGGGCTCTCGCAGAGAGTCAGAGGATCCACGCAAAGTAGGGGCCATACATTGGACCTTGTCTTTACCAATATAGGTTCTCTTAGTTTTGACCCACCAGTAAGCATGGGCGAATTTTGCGGATCTCGCGTTCGCGAATTTTGCGGATTTGCGGATTCGCAATCCGCAAAATCCGCGAATTCCCGCGAATTTGCGGATTTTTTTTTTTTTTGTGTTCGCAATTGTTTCTGCCAGTTCGCGAGGATTTTGTACTAGTTCGCAATTGCGAACTTACTTGTCGGCTCGCAACGGTCGCGACTATGTTGTTTCTACGTCTGGTTCATCATCACAGCCTCCCAGCACCCTCTGTTTTACCACTGGCACCCTCTCTTTGACCCATGCCACCCTCTGTTACATCAATGCCACCCTCTGGTTCATCATCACTGTAGAAGATGGGGGGGGGAAGCAAGCCCACCTGCCCTGCTTGAACTGACATGAATTAATTTGGGGTTAGTTTATTAACAACACCTGCCCTGCCCCAACTGACAATAATGAATTAGGGGCTAATTAATGTGTCACTGAAAGAATTTAAAGTTCCAGCCTGGCACCTGCTTGTCTGCTCCTTTAGCTGTAAATCAGGACCTTTGTGGCATACAGTTAAGGTCAGAGCAGGGTCACACAATAGTTGCAAGCAGGCAACCGAATTCTGGAGGGCCCCCTCAGGAAGCACTACAAAGAATCGTTACAAATCATGAGGTTGACCTTTTGCACCTGCTCATTGCTTTTGCTTTTGCTGAAATCATTTTTCGGTTTTTTTCGCGCTATTCGCGGGGCGCGGCGTCGTGCGAAACCGACCGCGGAAGCCGCCAATTCGTGCGAATGAGCATTTTATTTTTTTGCGGCTTGTTGTTTCGCGAGTTTTTTTGCAGTATTCGCGAGCCGCTTGCAGCGCAACACGCGAATTTACCCCAAGGTCGAGTACGGGCGCGGCCATTTTGTTTGCGTGACGTATTTCCGTTTCCGCCCGCTATGTATAATCTCGCGCAGTAAGCGCATTGCGAGTAGAGGTTCGCACGAGATCGCGCGGGAAATCTAGAGGTTCGCACGAGATCGCGAGGAAAATCTCGCGCAAACTTACTTTTGCGCTCGTGAACGGGCGCCGGCCATCTTGTTTTTCATTCATTTCCTGTGTCTGGGCATGGTGTTTAATCCTCTTGGTATCTTTGCCATCCTTTGCTTGTTTTCAGTTTTTTTTTTACGATTTTGCTTCTTATCTATCCCTCTCTTTTCCTAGCTGTATATTTTTGTCTTTTCTGCTATTTTTCTTTACTTTTAAACTACTTTTTTAAACTCTTTTCTTTTCTTCTTCCCTATCCTATTCTTTCTTAATTTTCTACTTCTTCCTACCTTACCTGCCCAGACCATGGTCAAGCCAGGCGCCGTGAAGCTGCCCAGGCACTTGAGGGCCGCAGCGGCGGCGGGGAGTAGTGCTGGACCCAGTGGCAGGACAGCATGCGGGAGATTGAGGGGGGAGCAGGTGACGCGACGGGAGATCTTCAGCCCGGAGGAAGTGGGCGCGCTGGTCTACTTCGTCCAGCGCCGCCTGCCCAGGACCATCGCGGGAGGCGGCAGGATCGCGGCCGGCGGCTACAACATGCGGGAGCGCCGGAAGCGGTGGGAGAAGGTGTGCTGGGCCATATCCCACCTCTACGGGGTCCAGCGCACCTACAGCCAGGTCACCCATCGCTGGACGGACCTCCTGGACCGCGAGCGCGACCTGCTGGACCAGCTCGGCTTGGAGATCCCCGGGCTTGGTGAGTAGTAGTAGCCATTTAATCACTCACTACTATGATGTTTTCTCCTGCTCTGTGTTGTTGTATTGCAAATATTTGTTTTTTACATGGAGCAAGCCAATAATGCCGCTGATGACGATTACATTGTAGTTAAATTATATTTCAAAATCTTCTGTGCATTTCAGGTGCACTGCTCTCCTTCTCAGTGGCGTTGCTACTATGCTTAATTGTTTTCTATTTTGTGGTCTCATTGGCCTGAGTAACAATTATGTATGAGTGTACTTTACAGAACTGCATAATGCTAGACACTAGGGGGCAGATTACATTTACAAGCCCCTTGCGCCACGTTTACGTTGCCTTGCGTGACGCAACAGCGGCGTAAACGTGGCGCATCCCTGAGAGTCATTTACAGCGTGACGCATCTAGGGAGATGCGTCACGTTTTAAAGCCATGGGCCTGCGCCACAATGGGTGCGTTCCTAGTATACAGGGTGGGCGGTCCTGCAGCTGTGCGCCTCGCAAAAGTGCCTGTGTGAAATCTACAAGATTTAACGCAGGCACTTCTGCGACGCTGCTACGTCAATTCAATTCCTTATGTCTGCTCGAAGCAGGCGAAAGGACTGACACAGCATGTTAAGTATTGGGTGGCCCTGAGCATTACTGGAGTTGCATTGCGTTGGCGACGTGACTCCAGCGATGCGCCGCTCTTACGTGACGAGATGCCTCACGCAAGTGCCTACCCTTGCGCCAGGGCGCGCCGCATTGTAAATGAGGCACATCTGCCGTGTCGCAAGGGTAGTTTTGCGTGACGCATTTGATCTGGCGCATCTCTGGAGATGCGCCAGAACGCGTAAGTAAGTATGCCCCTAAGGGGCAGAATTGCAATTACCGTCGCATCCCTGCAAAGTAGCAGGGATGCGCCATTAATTGTGCGGCCCGCTACCACCACCAAACATGGTGCGCCGTATTTGCAATGCGGCGCACCATGGGCCCAAAACGTCACCGAAGCTTTACTGCTGGAGTTGCGTCGCAACAATGGCGCAGCTCCATCAATGCTCTGGGGTACCCTATCTCCCCAATGCTGGGTCAAGCCGTACGTCTGCTTCAAGCAGGTGCAGGGTTTGTGTGACGCATCATTGTCCTAAAGGTGACTGATTGATATTTTGTAGATTTCCCTCAGCCACTATTAGGATGTGTTCCAGCGCAGGAATGCCCTCCCTTGCGCCGGAACGCCCCCTGATGGCGCAGGGCTTTATAACGGGATGCATCTCCCAAATGCGTCACGTTGTTATAATATTATACGCCGCACCATGGCGCCCTTTTTTGTTTAGCTGCTGCGTCACAAAAGTCACGCAAGAACGGCGCAAAAGAGCCGCAAGGGCTTAAATCTGCCCCTTCCTTTGTAACCCTGACAATAAGAAAAATAGTGGCGGTGGATTGATAGTTTGACTATTTAAATGACTGGTAATGTAGCAGGCAACTGTTAGTGTTGTCACTGATCTGACTGAAATCACAATGGAGTTTGTCTGTCACTTTGCGTCTTGCCTGCGGACTGCTGCCTGCCAGTCCTAGGTGAACGTTTCAGTACTTTGTTTAGTGAGTTACGTGACTTTCGAAGTCACAGGTCCGCAAATAAATGAAAAGTAACCATAATCAATATAATTTCGCAGAAATATTTTGTTATTGTTCTTTTGAAATGTTTGATTTGGTTGACATTGACAAGCAACAATCATCCATGTTTTCTGTTCTTTCTTTCATGTTGTACGTCAGCTCCCCCCAGGGGCGAGAGGAGGACACAGGAGCAGCAGGCGGCGGATGCTGTTCATCAACAGGGCCAGGATCGGGCAGGCGAGGGCTCCTCTGCTGGCCCCAGTAAGTTTTCATTTTAGACTAGTACCTATTTTTCCTAGCGTTCCTCATTTGACTTTTTTCAAAATTGTCTTTGCTCTTCTTGTAGACTGTATCTAAATTCTTATCCTGCCTCTACTATGACTCCCTGTGGTATTACTAGATTATTCTTATTAGTCTGTCTGTGTAGCTAACTAAGATTGCACGGTTGGCGAAACTCCCATGATTCTAGTCAGCAATAGCTCTATCAACTTAGTGCAGTCCTCTGGGATTGTCCATAATGTCTTTTGAAGTGTTCTATCTGGACTCATGCTTGCAAAAATTGCAAAACCTTTCGCTCAGTCACTCTAGTCTGGACCAAAAAACACAGATTGTATTTAAGTTTAAAAGCTTTATTAAAAGTAAACACATTTATTAAAATGAAGTCATAATAAAACTAAACGTTTAACTGATAATGGAAAAGTGGTTAGTGCTGACGATTAATTGAAGACATTTCTTGTGGTCGAGCCGAGCTCTCACCTGGTTTCAACTTGATCTTGTTGTTAGAAGTCCATCTTCTGTCTGTGTGGAGAAAAATGGTGCGTGTTAAAAAAACAGCCTTCATCAGTTGTGCCAAAAAGTGCAGCAAGACAACCTTCCCTGGAAAAAGGGACATTTTTTTTAACTTTAACGTAGACAGTCACAAATTACATTGTTTTCACATGTCTTCATTCCTAGACCAAATACTAGTGACTAGTGAGTGCTTTATTCTAACATTCTTAAATGTACTTTGTAGGTGGAACATCTGGTGGCGGGGCCAGTGTGGAGGTGGTGGTGCTCGACACGGAGGCGGAGGGCGATTCTTCAGGGGAGGAGGCGGCGGAGGTAAGCTCTTATATATTCCTTACTTATTGAGATTGAAGACTAGCTGGGAAGGCAAGAATATGAGATGCATGGCTGGGTGAATGATGAAGCAATGATGGGTGGAAGGACAACAGCCTGGGTGGGTGACACAGAAACTGTATGTGTCCATATACCTGGATCATGCTACTATCTGACTCTTAGATAGCATATGTGTATCTAGAGCAGGGGTACTCCTAGTACGGCCCGCGGGCCGGTGGTGGCCCGGCAAGCCTTCGTTGGCGGTGCGCAGACCTTGCAGACAATCACTGCTCCCCCGGCCCCCACAGAGCAGAGGCTTTTTTGTATTTCACCTGTTAGCGCCCCTGCATCTCCACTCTGACAATCACTGCTCCCCCGGCCCCCACAGAGCAGAGTGGAGATGCAAGGCCACAAAGAGGTGAAATAGAACAAAGCCTCTGCTCTGTGGGGCCGGGCAAGCAGTGATTGTCAGGGTGGAGAAGCAGGGGCGCTAAAACAAACAAAGCCTCAATAATATGTTAATGGTCTTTTAAAGACCTGTTAAGTACTTTGGTGTTGTTGTCTGTGTGTGCGCGTTGAGGAAGCGGTCTCAACCCGGGCTGAAGGCTGACACAGATAGACACACACACAGTGAGATGACAGAGGGGGAGGGAGAGGGAGGGCAGGAGGGAGAGAGAGATGGAGGGAGGGCAGGAGGGAGAGCAGGAGGGAGAGAGATGTATGTAAAATGCTGGGTCTGGTGGCTCAGTGGATGAGGGCATCTGCTGCAGGGACCTGTGTGCAACCTCATGGTCACAAGTTATCGTTTTGCTTTAGCCCCGCCCCCTCTGACTCCGCCCCCACCAGTGCGGCCCTCGGCCCCAAACTACACTGTAAATGTAGCCCCTGAGAGAAAGTTTGTGAGTACCCATGATCTAGAGAGAGTAGATGGTCAGTGGATGAACTAAGTGTAACTTTGAAGAGCATGTAACACTGCACCCGCACGTCCGTTCCAGTGTAGGAAAGGCAAGGAAAAGAACTTTTAATTTTGTCCAAATACTACCATAAATAGTAGCAGTAGTTTGTATTGCAAGCACTGCATAGATCCGGTTATTATGGTGGCCACTCCCTACCTCTCTTAATAAGTTTAGTAGTACTCAGTCATTCATGTGTGGATGTATCACTGGTCACTCAATAAAAAGCAAAGCACCTAAAGTCATCCCATATATAAGCAAAAACATCCCATGTGAAGTGATAGATAATCAGATTATTTATCTTCTTCAATTTTCCATTTCTAGTACTCATTTCCACTGTAGGGTGAAAGTTAAATTAATTAAGCAGTAGCCCTTGAGTTGTAACAGAGTATTCTCAGTGCCACCCGTAATAGAAAAGTAAGAGATTCACCACCTGCATGTACTGGACGGGTACAGTAACGCAACGGCAACGCAAGTCTAGGTCACTCCTCATGGCGTGCGTCTCTTTTTCTCGGGTGCAAGTTTACCGCGCTGGCATTATGCCGGCTTGCAGAAAATAACGTACCAATTTTCCAAAACAAGAGATAAGAAGAAGAATAAGACTGGTGTACTTTCATAGTCGACTCCAATGGAAGTCCACAGTGCTCGTAGAATTTGTTCCTTAAACTCCCACTAATGTTAGAGCAAGGATGAAGAAGTGTGAGGTTAGATAGATACTGGCCTCAATAGTTATGTAATGCGCTTGCAAGTTGCTAGTTGTACTGCAGCACAAATTTCTGCTGAATGATTGAGTTAATCTTAAAGAGCATTGGTTACAGACTATGTCTTTCTTTCTTCATATAGGTTCTCCTTCCAAACGAACAAGGAGGAAGGAGCTGGCTAGAGCGGCCCGGCAACGGAGGATCGAGGCCACTGTTGCGGAATATCGGCGGCTGGTGGCCCTGGAGGACGTGGAAAGTGTGCAGTCGACAACTACAACAACGTCGTCTGCATCGGCCTCCGTGGCCCCACGGGCTGCCACCCAGCACAGTGGTCCACCGAGACTGAGCCGGGCTGCCAAAGGCAAACGCCACCGCCGAGCAGCAAGGCCAACAGCTGCCTCTCACAGGCCTTGCACCTGCAAGGCAGTGAAGGCACGCCTGCGCCGCACTACCCTGATGGTGTCCCGCCTTCAGCAGGAGCTCGCCTTGCTCCGCGAGGAGCATGATGCCCTGGCCCAAAAAGTTAACAGCATCCACCCATAGTGTCCCTTGCCCCTTTTTTAGAGACTTTTGGGGGGTGGGAATTGGGAGTTGGGTTTTTGGGGACTTTTGAAGGACAATCGTTGGGGTTAGGGAGGGTCTTGCGGGAGATTATTTTGTTAGGGATATAAATATACTTTTTCAAACTTTATCTGAGCATACCTGTTTTTTACTGCTTGCCTGGTGGGTGGGGGTTTAACGTTGACTGTTTTCCTGAAAGTTTAGTTCCATTTTCTTCCTTTAAGTGTAAATGCCCAAATGTTTTCAACACTAAGTGCCTCTCACAGACTAAGTGAAGTGAATCCAAGAGTCCTAGGACTTTAGTAGTACTACCTTCAGTCTCTCGTCTCTCGTACTAATACTCCATTATACCCCCAAACCACCAAACGCTTATCTTACCTGTAATTTGTGTTTGAAAGTAGGGCTAGACCCAGGGCTGGCTCCACGGGAAACACCGAATAACGTTGGCAATCTTGGTCGGATAAAATTTCCTCATAGCGGTGGTACTAGTGGTGTGACACAGTGGCAGTTGCATGCCTATGAAAAAAAAGAAAATTAAATCTGGTTTGTCCTCCTGAGCAATTCAACGGTACAACTGAGAATATAGCAGGTGACAGAAGTACAGTAGAGCAGTGCCACATTGTAGCCTAACAAATGGTAAAGTATAACTACTAATTCGGTTGAAGTTCTTTCACATTAGCAATGGTTCTTTGTCAAGCAGAGTAAGAATATATCATCGACAACTGTGGAAAGAAAGAATGCGACAGTACAGGGCCTGTGTGGAATTATTGATAACGATATTCAACATAAGGTCTATGTAGCCAGATACCCGAGAGCCTTGCTGGTCACTATAAATCCATTCACAACAACACTCAATGGGGTTGGTCTGGAAGGTGTCAGGTTTACTCCCCGTGATCCAGTCGATGCAAATATGGTTCCACCTCCAAATGTCACCAACACCCAGAAGTGTAAACACAGGGTGTTCGAGGCATTAGGCGGGGGAGAAAAATAACAAACTAAAATAAAAAATGTGGGATGGGTAAAGGTAGGGTCAGCAGGGAAAGGATACCTGTAACAGAAGACAAGACAGGCATCAGTGAAGTGCTGTCCTAACATACAAGGGTACTCTCATATAGTCTCACTAAATAGTCTGCAAGTCTCCCGCCTACTCATGGGAAATGTAGTTTTATAGTACGGTAGGCGCTTAGGGGCTGCGTAACCTGACAGAAGGTATAGTAGATAGAAAAGGAGAAATTGCTTTTTTTCTAGGTGTCCCCTCACTCACCAGGGTTGCCCCTTGGTGACATGCTTCATCATTGGGGCCATCCCAGTCCTCTACGGCCTGGGGCGTGCTGCGACTTGCGAATTACGTAGGAGCACTTACAAATGACTATGTGTGGTGCAGATAGTGGAGTGGACTAAGTGATGTGTTAAGGGATCAATGTAGAAGCCGAGAGAGAGCCAAGAAATGCAGTCACAGTCAGAGAAAAAGGCAAGGGATACTGTATCTATGTGGTTGTAGTGGTCCTGTTGGAAGTGGTAAGTAAGTTGCCCGCAGAAAAAAAATCCTCCTATTAGCGGCACTCCTCCATTGCAGCCGACGCTTCGTCCACCGATGTTGGTCACCAGAAGACACCCTGTCCACTGCCTGCCTGATGCTGAATTGTGGCTCGCTACTGTGAAGCCTGACTCCATCCTTTTTTCCCCATTGCAGAGACTGAAACCCGGCCTGTAATTATTCAACGAAAAACAGGAAGTGATATAATATTACAACACCACTGATAAATAAATATAAGGTATGTAGGCTGTGGAGTGCAAAAAGTCACAATTTGTTTTTCCTAGTAGACAGTACAATGTTTTTGAAAGTGCGTACTCTGAGTCACCTTTTGAAGGATAAATAAGTATGGGCAAATTAATGTAGCGGATCTTGCCCCTCAAGCTAGGTGTACTGTAAACTGTGTTTTAGAACAAAATTAGATCTTCCTAGCAGTGCTCCCACCCAGACCCTTACTAAAGCCAGTCGCAAAAATGTAGAAGACCCCCAATCAAATCTCAAAAAACGAGGCCTAGCAGAAAACTGGTGACAAAACTTACTTTGAAAGTAAAAGTAGGCCGAAGTACCCTAATTACCCATTACCCACCGTGGATTGCATTCAAACCACTTGCAAGCAACCAAGCAAAAGTAGCCATAGCCAGCATCACTCCAAGACTCGAAATCCCCCCCACTCAAACACATGCAATAGAAATACTGCTAACCCTAACGAACCCTAAGTTAAGAATAGTGGCAAAGGCTTTCTTTAACTATGCCAAATCCCCCCTTTCCCACCATGGATTTTCTTCAAATGACTTGCAACCAAAATTACACATTCTCACGAGTGCTCTAAGACCCCAGAACTCAGTTTGAAAAATCTAGAACACCCCGAAACACATGCAATCCTGCTGCTAGGGCTAACCCTAACGAACCCTAAGTTACAAAAAGTGCCAAAACTAAAGGCTTTTCCGCGCGGATTTTGTCCCAACCACTTCTACCCGGTATTAGACCTTCCCAGGAATGCCCCAAGACCCGGCAACCCACCCGCCAAGAAGCGTAACACCCCCAAACAGGCCAAAAGCAAAATCTCATACTTGCAATATTTCTGGGCCTTCGGTCCAAACGCGCTGCGTAGCTAGGCCATAAGTCGGGGTTGGCACGACGGATTTCCTGAAAAGCAAATGCAATCAAGATTAGAGTGTCCCAGCAGTGCTCCCAGACCACGAAACTCACCCGCAAACAGACGGAACCCCCCCTAAGAGCACCTCAAAGGCAAGCAAGTCATCAAAAACACAAAAAAAATTCCGCCTGGGATTTGGTCCAAAACACTTTTATCCGGTATTAGAGCTTCCCAGCAATGGCCCCAGAGCCGTCAACCCAGGAGAAAACGAGTAGAAGACCCCCAAACAGCCAAAGAGCAAAAGTACAAAAATGGGGACTTAGTCAATTTTTCACAAATTTCCCAAATCACTCCGCGCGCGCTCTGCAGCTAGGCCCTAAGTCCCCTCTGCCACCATGGATTTGCTTCAAACCTCTTGCAAAGTAAAGTATATATAGCCAGCAGTGCTCCCAGACCACGAAACGCACCCACAAACACCAGGAAGCCCCCCAAACAGGCCCCCGAAAACGCTACATAGAGCAAAATGTCAGAAATAGCCAAAAAAAAAATCGGCCTGGATTTTGTCCCAACCACTTCTACCCGGTATTAGACCTTCCCAGGAATGCCCCAAGACCCGTCAACCCACCCGCCAAGAAGCATAACACCCCCAAACAGGCCAAAAGCAAAATCTCATACTTGCAATATTTCTGGGCCTTCGGTCCAAACGCGCTGCGTAGCTAGGCCATAAGTCGGGGTTGGCACGACGGATTTCCTGAAAAGCAAATGCAATCAAGATTAGAGTGTCCCAGCAGTGCTCCCAGACCACGAAACTCACCCGCAAACACCAGGAAGCCCCCCAAACAGGCCCCCGAAAACGCTACATAGAGCAAAATGTCAGAAATAGCCAAAAAAAAAATCGGCCTGGATTTTGTCCCAACCACTTCTACCCGGTATTAGACCTTCCCAGGAATGCCCCAAGACCCGTCAACCCACCCGCCAAGAAGCATAACACCCCCAAACAGGCCAAAAGCAAAATCTCATACTTGCAATATTTCTGGGCCTTCGGTCCAAACGCGCTGCGTAGCTAGGCCATAAGTCGGGGTTGGCACGACGGATTTCCTGAAAAGCAAATGCAATCAAGATTAGAGTGTCCCAGCAGTGCTCCCAGACCACGAAACTCACCCGCAAACACCAGGAAGCCCCCCAAACAGGCCCCCGAAAACGCTACATAGAGCAAAATGTCAGAAATAGCCAAAAAAAAAATCGGCCTGGATTTTGTCCCAACCACTTCTACCCGGTATTAGACCTTCCCAGGAATGCCCCAAGACCCGTCAACCCACCCGCCAAGAAGCATAACACCCCCAAACAGGCCAAAAGCAAAATCTCATACTTGCAATATTTCTGGGCCTTCGGTCCAAACGCGCTGCGTAGCTAGGCCATAAGTCGGGGTTGGCACGACGGATTTCCTGAAAAGCAAATGCAATCAAGATTAGAGTGTCCCAGCAGTGCTCCCAGACCACGAAACTCACCCACAAACACCAGGAAGCCCCCCAAACAGGCCCCCGAAAACGCTACATAGAGCAAAATGTCAGAAATAGCCCAAAAAAAAATCGGCCTGGATTTTGTCCCAACCACTTCTACCCGGTATTAGACCTTCCCAGGAATGCCCCAAGACCCGGCAACCCACCCGCCAAGAAGCATAACACCCCCAAACAGGCCAAAAGCAAAATCTCATACTTGCAATATTTCTGGGCCTTCGGTCCAAACGCGCTGCGTAGCTAGGCCATAAGTCGGGGTTGGCACGACGGATTTCCTGAAAAGCAAATGCAATCAAGATTAGAGTGTCCCAACAATGCTCTCAGACCACGAAACTCACCCACAAACAGACGGAACCCCCCCTAAGAGCACCTCAAAGGCAAGCAAGTCATCAAAAACACAAAAAATTTTCCGCCTCGGATTTGGTCCAAACCACTTTTAGTGCTTCCCAGCAATGGCCCCAGACCCGTCAACTCACCTGCAAAGAGGTAGAACAACACCCCCACAAGTGCTGAGTCTTTCTTCATTGGGCGTAAACCAGCCCTCTGCTTTGATGGAAATAGGAGTCTGGAGGAGGAGGATAGAGGAGCATGTTCTTCTGAACTTGTGAACCTGAGGAATGCAGACTGCGGCACCTTCAAATAAATTAGCAAACAAGTGAAGACAGTTCTGCTGATGGGCTTGTTTTTGTGATTATCTGATTAAAGTTTGAATTATATTAACTGTGCACAACAAAGAAAGACAGACACACAGGAATAAAAGTGAATAAGGATGAAAAAGAAAGTTATTGATTCGTTGTCTCATTTTCAGGGCTCGAAGTCGGTATCACGGTCCAGGAATAAGAATAAGGCTTCGTCATCATACTCTGCGAATTCAGCCAGGGTGAGGTCAGTGCCACCTGACAGAGTAGAAATTCCCTCATCTATGTTGCTGGCCACCTCCTCTTCATCCGGCACGCTCTCTCGTACTCTGAAATCTGGTGGTATGAGGTGCTGATTCATCTTGATCATTGTTAACCTCTCCACATTTTTGGGCGAGAGGCGGCTCCGTTTGGGAGTTACAATCCCACCAGCCGCACTGAAAACCCGTTCAGAAGACACACTTGCGAGTGGGCAAGACAAGTAGTTTAAAACCAGGTTGGTGAGCTGTGGCCACAATTCTTTTTTCCCATGCCAATACGCCAATGGGTCAGAATTAACATAGACCTCTGTGGAGTCATTCAGATAGTCCTTCACCATCGACTCAAGGTCCTCCTCCAAGGTTCCTCCACTTTGCGTAGCTCTTGCTGTGCCTCTGACCTTTTGAGAACCAAACCCACGCAGAGCTAGCCAATCCTCTTCAGCCTCCAATGTTTCTGTTGTCTTTCGTGCAGATGATCCGGTTGCCGGTGTCTTTAACGGCTGAGAGGTCACTTGTGCCACAGCCACAGGTGCAGAAGTGGATTGTTTTGACTGGGGATGGCCTGCTGATGTACTGCCATTTCCTTCAATTTCCAGCCGTTCTGTTTCAAACTTCTTGGCTGACAAGGCTAGCCAACGTTTGTACTTTGTAACATCTTCATCACCAAAAGGAAAGAATGCTCTGCCTGCCAGCGCCTTTTTGTAGCGTGGATCCAGAATAGTAGCACAAATGTAATGCTGTTCTGAGTGGATCTTTTTAAGACGTTCATCACCTTGTAGGAGCTCTAATAATTGCTCAGCCAGAAGCAAAGAGTCTTTCTTTTTGTCATCTTTTCCAAACACAGAACACACCTCCTTCAGTTGGTCCTCCAGCATGTACAACAATGGGATAGCTTTTCCCAAATTAGAGTCCTCCTTGCTGACTGCACGCGTGAAGACCTCAAAAGGACAAAGCATGCGTGTTAGGCTTTCAACTATGTTCCATTGTGGCCCACCCATCCTCAGCTCCTCTATACCCTCTTTCAAGAAATATTGATCGAGTTCCGTATACTGCTCATACAGACGCTCAAGCATGTAGAAGGTTGAGTTCCAACGTGTTACCACCTCCTGGATGAGTGCTTTCACTGGCATTTGACATTGATATAGCATGCTCCTCAGCTGCTTCCGGGCCTTAAAAGAATGCCTGAAATGCTTGCAAATTTTTCGGCAGTTCTCCAATACACTGTACGCTGCACTGCGTTTATTACCCAAGAATTTTTGGACAACCAGGTTTATACAGTGCGCCAAACACGGCACTCTGAAATAGTAACCGTCCCTCATGGCCTTAACTATATTGGCGCCATTGTCCGTGGAAACATAACCAACCTTGCGTTTTAGTGGGGACAGACAGTTAAGGACCTTTGTGTTAAAGACATCCAAAATGTTTTCTGCTGTGTGACGTTTCTCCAAACCAAACATGGCTAGTGTTGCATGTTTCCGAGCACCTTTAAAAACAATGTTAGTGTCAACACCTGAGTTTAGCTTTGCTTTAGCCCCTGAAAAAGAGACCCAGTGTGCAGTGATGCACATGTAATCAGCGCCTGCGCCACTGGTCCACATGTCTGTTGTCAGATGTATAGTGTGAACAGCACTCTTCTGCAAAGCTGCCCCAATCACCTTCAGAACATCTTCATGTAGTGCTGGAACCGCAACTCAGGCAAAATAGAACCGGCTAGGAACCTTCCATTTAGGGCAGAGCGCTGTCACTAATTCTAGAAAACCAACCCCTTCTACAAAAGAAAAAGGGAGAAGGTCCAGAGCTAGCATTTTAGCCAGCTTAGTGTTATACAGACGGGTCATTGGGTGGTTGCGTTCATATTGCGCTTCTGTAAACAACATCTTTTTAATGTTGCCCTGGACCAATGATTTACGGGATGATGATGATCTCTTCGACCCAGTTACGCTCGCTGATGAACTTTTCCGCATTGATGTCTCACTCTCTCCCACACTCTTAGTGTGGCTCCCATGGGGTGTGCTGCTGACATGGGAACTGGGTGTAAGTGAAGTGTTTGAATCGTCTTCTTCTACCTCCTCGTCATCAGCAGATGACAAATCAACGTTTTCATTACGTGCAATTCCGGCTTTCTTGACCGCCTCTAGGTGCGGAAACCATTGGACAGCGTGCCTTCTCTCAAGATGACCTCTCTGGCCTCCGGTACCATAGTTAGAACCAAGCCTACCACGACTAAATCGAAGCTTACAAAGGCTACAAATGGCTACGTTTTCCTTTTTTGGGCAAACACTAAAGAAGTCCCAAACTGGAGACTTGAAATGTCTTCGGGGGCCGGAGGAGGCGGCGATACTGGTGGTGGTGGTCCTGCTGCTAATGACAGATGAAGTGGAGGATGTGGATTGCCGAACTTCAGTACGTTTTGCACTTTCACCACCACGAATTGAGGTCGAGGACGAGGTGGGTACCTTCTTGCGAAGAAATATGGAAGCGGTAGGTTTTGGTGTACTACTTAACTCCAAATCTAATGATTCCATTTCCATTGCCTCCTCGCCGACATCATCATCACGCTCAGCAGCTTCTCGGGATAGGGTCAAAATGTCTCTTTGCTGCATGCCCGGTGGGGCTGCAGTGACCTTTGTGATGACTGGCTCGTCGTCATCGTGAGAGGCTTCATCACCAGCAGTATCTGTCACTTCTTGTTGAGCCTCATCACACTCCATAGGTTTGAGTTTTTGGACGACCTTCCTTTTACGCTTAGGTACCGGTGTCAGATCATGGTGTGCCTCACTGTCAGACCGCAGTTGTGGTTCCCAAGACAGATCACTTGCATCAGAACGAGGTGGGCTTGAAGAAGATGTAGACACCCCCCTTGATCTTTTCCTTGCTAGGGATGTGGAAGACAATGAATGATCATCAGGAGGAGTGGCTTCCAATGATACCTCGGCTTCATTGTCGATTTCCAAATGTGCCCCTACTTCGGGAGGAACAACTATTGTGGGCACTTGTGAACCTCCATGCACCTTTGCTTGCGCATCTCCTTTTGCTGCCTCTCCTTCCACATGTACTTGGGCGTGTACTTGCACATGGTGTTGTTGTTGCGGCTGTGGTTGTTCAACACTTGTCAGATGAGTTACAACAACCTGTGTTGATTCAGGGACATTGCTGCTACTTTCTTGCGATGAGCCAACATCACTGGTCGATGGTGATTGGAGAAGTACACTGACTGCCTCTGAAGCACTCAAGGGCTTTGACTTAAGTTGGCGTGGTGGTGGAGGCACTGAACCCAATGGAGCAGGGGTGCTGCTCTCAGCTTGGTCCCCAGCAGATCCTGCTGCTGCAGGCGTACTTTTTTTTTTGCTCCCAAAAAAAGTGGCGGGTGGCACACCAGCCTCCTTGGTAACTTGCTTCTTCTGCTCCTTACTAGCAACTTTCTTGCTAGAGGAGCTACGGAGAACTTTCTTTGGGGGCGGGGCCATCTTCTTCAGAGCAGGTCAGACAGCAGGCCGCAGTTGCACGAATTGTAGAGTTGTCTGAGGCCAGACGTGACGTCGCGTGACGTTATGCTGCACACACACACCGCTGCAGGACTTCTTCCTGGCACTGGTGGTTCTCTTGAGTCTTGTGCACCTAAAAAAAATGGAAGACAGAGGAACATCAGTTCAGTTATAGAGCACAAAAAAATCGAAAAACACTGCAAAATCAGCACAATCCCAATCCATCCATGCCCTCCATAATGTTTAAATTCAAGACAACCCACAGAAAGACTAGGCCCATGCAAGACTCACTACCCCTGGGCATAAATAAAGGTTGAAAAGTAGGCAAAATGGTTGGAGGCCTAACAACAAAGCCTGCATTTAAAATGGCCACTTGCCTGCCAGCACATGGCCAGTGCCTGTAGCTGCACTCAAAATGGCCACCAGCCACATGGCATGTCCCTCCCCATGAACACCCCCAAAAATCGAAAAACACTGCAAAATCAGCACAATCCCATTCAATCCATGGCCTCCATGATGTTTAAATTCAAGACAACCCACAGAAATACTAGGCCCATGCAAGACTCACTACCCCTGGGCATAAATAAAGGTTGAAAAGTAGGCAAAATGGTTGGAGGCCTAACAACAAAGCCTGCATTCAAAATGGCCACTTGCCTGCCAGCACATGGCCAGTGCCTGTAGCTGCACTCAAAATGGCCACCAGCCACATGGCATGTCCCTCCCCATGAACACCCCCAAAAATCGAAAAACACTGCAAAATCAGCACAATCCCATTCCATCCATGGCCTCCATGATGTTTAAATTCAAGACAGCCCACAGAAAGACTAGGCCCATGCTAGACTCAAATACCCCTGGTGAAAAGGCCACAAGTACAGGCCCAAAAATCGAAAAACACTGCAAAATCAGCACAATCCCATTCCATCCATGGCCTCCATGATGTTTAAATTCAAGACAGCCCACAGAAAGACTAGGCCCATGCTAGACTCAAATACCCCTGGTGAAAAGGCCACAAGTACAGGCCCAAATATCGAAAAACACTGCAAAATCAGCACAATCCCATTCAATCCATGGCCTCCATGATGTTTAAATTCAAGACAACCCACAGAAATACTAGGCCCATGCAAGACTCACTACCCCTGGGCATAAATAAAGGTTGAAAAGTAGGCAAAATGGTTGGAGGCCTAACAACAAAGCCTGCATTCAAAATGGCCACTTGCCTGCCAGCACATGGCCAGTGCCTGTAGCTGCACTCAAAATGGCCACCAGCCACATGGCATGTCCCTCCCCATGAACACACCCAAAAATCGAAAAACACTGCAAAATCAGCACAATCCCATTCAATCCATGGCCTCCATGATGTTTAAATTCAAGACAACCCACAGAAAGACTAGGCCCATGCAAGACTCACTACCCCTGGGCATAAATAAAGGTTGAAAAGTAGGCAAAATGGTTGGAGGCCTAACAACAAAGCCTGCATTCAAAATGGCCACTTGCCTGCCAGCACATGGCCAGTGCCTGTAGCTGCACTCAAAATGGCCACCAGCCACATGGCATGTCCCTCCCCATGAACACCCCCAAAAATCGAAAAACACTGCAAAATCAGCACAATCCCATTCCATCCATGG
Organism: Lissotriton vulgaris; assembly: GCF_964263255.1. Lineage (NCBI taxonomy): Eukaryota > Metazoa > Chordata > Amphibia > Caudata > Salamandridae > Lissotriton > Lissotriton vulgaris. The sequence continues at coordinate 117,531 of NW_028247289.1, read as the reverse complement.
CCTCCATGATGTTTAAATTCAAGACAGCCCACAGAAAGACTAGGCCCATGCTAGACTCAAATACCCCTGGTGAAAAGGCCACAAGTACAGGCCCAAAAATCGAAAAACACTGCAAAATCAGCACAATCCCATTCCATCCATGGCCTCCATGATGTTTAAATTCAAGACAGCCCACAGAAAGACTAGGCCCATGCTAGACTCAAATACCCCTGGTGAAAAGGCCACAAGTACAGGCCCAAAAATCGAAAAACACTGCAAAATCAGCACAATCCCATTCAATCCATGGCCTCCATGATGTTTAAATTCAAGACAACCCACAGAAATACTAGGCCCATGCAAGACTCACTACCCCTGGGCATAAATAAAGGTTGAAAAGTAGGCAAAATGGTTGGAGGCCTAACAACAAAGCCTGCATTCAAAATGGCCACTTGCCTGCCAGCACATGGCCAGTGCCTGTAGCTGCACTCAAAATGGCCACCAGCCACATGGCATGTCCCTCCCCATGAACACACCCAAAAATCGAAAAACACTGCAAAATCAGCACAATCCCATTCAATCCATGGCCTCCATGATGTTTAAATTCAAGACAACCCACAGAAAGACTAGGCCCATGCAAGACTCACTACCCCTGGGCATAAATAAAGGTTGAAAAGTAGGCAAAATGGTTGGAGGCCTAACAACAAAGCCTGCATTCAAAATGGCCACTTGCCTGCCAGCACATGGCCAGTGCCTGTAGCTGCACTCAAAATGGCCACCAGCCACATGGCATGTCCCTCCCCATGAACACCCCCAAAAATCGAAAAACACTGCAAAATCAGCACAATCCCATTCCATCCATGGCCTCCATGATGTTTAAATTCAAGACAGCCCACAGAAAGACTAGGCCCATGCTAGACTCAAATACCCCTGGTGAAAAGGCCACAAGTACAGGCCCAAAAATCGAAAAACACTGCAAAATCAGCACAATCCCATTCCATCCATGGCCTCCATGATGTTTAAATTCAAGACAGCCCACAGAAAGACTAGGCCCATGCACCACTCACTACCCCTGGTCAAGGCCCCAACAACAGGTCAAAAATCGAAAAACACAAAATTTTACAAAAAAAAAAAATCGAAAAACACAGAAAAATCAGCACAATCCCAATTCATCTATGGCCTCCATGATGTTTAAGTTCAAGACAACCCACAGAAAGAATCAGTCCACCCACCACTGAGTACCCCTGGGCAAAAGGCCCCAAAACAGCCCAAAAATCGAAAATCCCAAAATTTTAGTTGCAGCAACTGTAATGCCCCAAACAAACTTACTTGTAAAATTTCTAATCCAACAGTGATCCAAAGAAAGTCAAAAAGGCCTCAAATCCAAAGATCCAGCAGCATCCACAAAAAGTAATCCTTCCAGGTCCACATCCAAATGAAAAGTGACCAGGAGATGGACAAAGCACTGGGAGGAGCCTGCTGAACAGGAACAGGAAGTTGAAGACTATGGGGCACTTCCTTCCTCCCACCCCCCTGCCCCCCTCCCCAAAATGGACTCCTCGCTAAAAAAGTGCAGGCAAATGTCAAACTAAGGAGTTATTCACATAAAAATCATCATTTCTAGAAGGTTTATGCTGCTTGCTGGTGGATTTCTTGTGCAGAATTGCAAATTTATATTTTCGCTCGCCGCATCTCAAATCTCGCAATTGCGAAGTACCGCGAGACGTGATCTCGCCGTACTCGCGTTGACAAACTATCGCTGGCAAGCCGCGATGACGTAATCGCGCTCGCCAATTCCCGCGGGATCACACAGCAAGATCCAAAATGGCGCAGCACTCGCAAACTATCGAAAAAAACAACTCGGCAAACGATGATAAACGCCGCGCGCCGCAAAAATTGTATCACCAACGCCGCGCGCCGCCAAAAAAATCCGCTGCGTGCGAATTTGCGGATTTTGCGGGAAATCCGCAAATCTCGCGGATTGCGGATTTCCCGAAAATCCGCAAAATCCGCGAGCGTAACGGATTTTCCGCCCATGCTTACCCACCAGCGCCTCTTACCTGGTCAGATCATGCACTGATTAAATTTACAATGGCTCCCACCTTACTGACTTCGCCTGAGCAGGCCATTGGATGCAGAAAAACATCTATGCGCCAATGGAACAAGCTGTCTTTGCAAGCCTTTGAGGCAGAATTCAAGGCATTACCCCCGCTGAGGGATCAGGATGTATCAGGGCTACTGAATGAGTTTGGGGAGGGTCTGATTTGTGTTTTGGACACCATTATACCTGCTCAGTCTCGGGCCAGTTCTACCCGGGATCGCCATTCAGCCCCCAGGTATTCGAGGGAGCTCAACAGGAAAAATCTTCTTGTAAAAGGCTGGAGAGACAGTGGCGTTGGTGTAAGTCCATACAATCTAGGGCGCTTTTCAAATTGGCTCTGGTATCTTATCACCAGAATCTGAAGGCAGCCAGATGTCGGTATATAGTGTCACAAATTGAAAGAGCAGAGAATTCTTCTAAGGCATTATTCGATATTGTGAAAGATTTCACGGCACCGAATGCCTGTAAACAACCAGTAATTGAATCGCAAGAGTTATGTGACTCGTTGGCTGGTTTCTTTCAGAAAAAAATTGATAAAATATACGCCAACTTTCCCTCTCCTAAACAGGACCCCACATCATCAGAAGGGTGTGGGGAAGGTCACTCTAACCAGGTTGAATGTATACTGGAACATTTTACACCTATCTCCCTTACGGAGGTCCTTAAAGCCCTGGAAACAGCTAAATTAGGTTCCCTGGCAGACCCTTGTCCCCCCAAGGTTATGGCACTTTAGGCAAATGCTCTGGCCCCTTCAGTTCATAAGATTCTCAATCTCTCGATTTCCGAAGGCGTGGTTCCACTTGCGTGAAAGGAAGATTTTGTTCGCCCAATACTGAAGAAGGTCACACCCGATCCTCAGGACTTGGGCAACTATCGCCCCATTTCCTTGCTCCCTCTTTTGGGAAAAATGCTGGAAGGCTATATTAATCAACAATAAAATGGACATCTTGAATCAAATAATATCCTGGACCCTTCACAATCTGAGTTCAGACGGGGCTTTAGCACAGAAACAGCTCTGCTGGCCATAACAGATTCCTTGAGGATGACTATGGACGGAGGAGGATCGGCTATTCTGGTCTTGCTTGACCTCTCCGTGGCTTTTGATACCATCTCTTATACGAAGCTCGTGGAGAGGCTGAGCTCGGCCGGTATACATGGTCCAGCCTTTAAGTGGCTGCCGAGTTTTTTGCAGGATAGACAGCAAACTGTCATTATGGGCCCCTATCAGTCCAAAAGCTTCTGTTGAACAAGGGTGTCCCCCAGGTCTCCTGCCTTAGCCCCACCCTTTTTAATATCTATATGGCGCCATTGGCTAAGGTGGTGGAAGCCCTGGGGTTTGAAACAGTGTCATACGCCGATGACACCCAAATGGTGTTCAAATGTGGACCAGACAGAGAGGCTGATAAACATCGCTTCTGTATGGGTATCTTGGAGATTTCCAATTGGATGGGTAAAAACTATCTTCAGCTTAACCCAAGCAAGACAGAAATTATGCTTCTGGGCAAGGCTGCAGAATCTTGGTCCTCGGACTGGTGGCCGTCGCCCCTCCTGTGCTGGCACAGAGTGTTAACAATCTAGGCATCAAACTGAATCAAACCCTCTAAATGCAAGACCATATATCATCAATAGCCGGGGCTTGCTATTTCAGGCTGAAGCTGTTACGAAAAATTCTTCCCTTTATCCGTATGACCTACTGAAGGACGCTGACCCAAACGACAATCATTAGTAGGCTAGATTATGGCAACGCTCTGCTAGCCGAGGTCAGAGTATCCCACTTAAGAAAGCTGCAGGTTATTCAGAATACTGCTGCCAGGCTGGTTCTGAATCAACCAGCTGGCACACCATCACTGCCTTTGTTAAAATCCCTCCACTGGCTTCCGGTCAAACAGCGGTCCTTTTTTAAGGTCTGCTGTCTGACATTCTCTGTCCTTCAGAGCCTGGGTCCTGTCTACCTGCAAAAGAAAGTGGTAAGATACAGACCCACCCGGGCGCTGAGGTCTCATTCGTTGCAATTACTCCAAGTACAGCGCATCAAACGCAGCAGGTCGGGGGGCAAGGCCTTCTCTTACTTAGCCCCCAAATACTGGAACAGTCTCCCAGTGGCCCTGCGTGAAATCTCCTCCTATTATGCTTTTAGGAAACACCTCAAAGCATTTTTGTATTAGTGGCCCTGACTTCTGTTTTGGCTACTTCGCTCTTCAGGTGTGATTGAGGAAAAGCGCCGAGATGCCCCCCAGTAATTCGAGCACGATACAAGCTCTCCACATAACATAACATAACATAACACAATGGGATATGGTCCTACCTCCCCATCTTCCTCTGCTGACTATGGGAACTTGTACAAGACCCACATTTTAGGATCTAAGATTTTTTTTAGGTGCACACCATATGAACAATATCTGCATATCCTTAGCCCCACCCCCATATAGTGCCTTATGAGCCAGACAAATGGCCTTAAATTGCACTCGCTGCTGAATCAGGAGCGTGCTGTGGCATTTTGTAGAGATTGTAATTTAGTCATCTGCGCCTTGTCAATGCCCATAAAGAGTGCATTGCAGTAATCTATTGTTGAAAGGATAACGGCTACCACTACAGTTTTCCTAAGTTCCTGTGGTATGAAAGGTAGAATCTTATGTAAAATCTTCAATAGGTAGAAACAGGAGGATGTTAACCGGTTGACCTGGCCTTAGAAATGTAGTTAGTTGTCTAGGATCACTCCTAGATTCCTGGCCTTAGCTGTCAGGCAAGGGCACTCACCCGCCTCTGTTGGCCACCATGTTTGGTTCCACAGCATTGGGCCATTGCCTAATTCCATGATCTCTGTTTTATCCCTATTAATTTTAAGAAAACTTTGACTCATTCAGCTCATGATACCAGTCAGACAGTTATGGAAGCAGATAACAGTAGCCTCCGGATGTTTAGATATGGATATGACAATCTAAGAGTCATCCGCATATGAGACCAGCATGAAACCATGCTGTCTGATAAGTCTGGCCACATAGATAGGGTTGGTGATAACGCTGATCCCTGTGGTACCCCGCATGGGAGATGGAAAACCTAATTGTAGATTTTCCCAGTGTATACTCTGCTCCCTAGACACAAGAAACAAGGAGAGGAGGGCCAGAGTCGATCCCCCAATCCCCTGAGCCTTCAGCCGCTACACTAACACCTTGTGATTCACAGTGTCAAATGCTGTTGATAGGTCCAATAGGATAAGGACGGCTCTGCTTCCCCATCCACCTATAAAACATATTTAAACTGTACAAAAAACACACAGTCACTGGATGATGTCATATGTGATGTCATCAGTGATGTCATTTGAGATGTCATCAGTGATGTCACTGACCATGTCATGAATGATGTAATATGTGACGTCATCAGCAGTTCATTGCGGGGGCGCGAGTTACAGTTGGCTCAACAAACTATAATGGCCGAAATTCTCTGGTTTTGTACGAGTGGAATGTCCAACTAACTGTAACATCACTGAAACCTGTGGTTTTTTCAGTGAATATATATATAGCCCACACTGGCTACTTATAGGTTAGATTTCCCACCCATGCTCAGTATTCGCTATTCAGTTTTTTTTCCAGAGGAACATAATCCATCATAATTAATTGCCCACATCGATTCATCATTCTTCCAGCACTAAAGGTTACGCTTGTCCACTTCATAGGTCAAGGCAATTTCAGTTTGTAACTTGTACTAGGCTGTCCTCACCACCATTAAGTTTTATTTTACTTTAGCATTGCTTAACATTATCATGGTTTCTTGTTTGGCAGTCTTCTTCATGTGTACTGCACTGCTACTACTTCGCTAGTCTCCCTCAGGTGACTGCCTGTCTCATTTTCTTTTTTTGCACGTGCTACTGTCTACTACTGCTATCACCACCCACCATGGCACCTTGGGAAACCAAACCATCACAATGCAGCCTTCGCTTCACCTAAACATCAATCACAGGTAAGAAAAGAAGTGTGGGAAAGGCAATAATGCATATACTATGGAAATTAAATAACTCACACATCCACATCCTTCCGAGTACTTAGGGGTTTTAGTTGCAGGCTGCAAGACTAGGAGGAGAGACTAACAGTAGTAGCACAAGTGAGGGTACCGCATCTATTTGTTGGTGTGATACACTATTGGTAGATTTCAAAAACTGGCTGCGGCCCTACAGCAAAGGAGGAAACAAGGCAAAGTAAAAGAGTAACCTCCCAGAAAAGATTTACATCATATGTATTTTAAAAATATAAATACTTTATTACCCTAATAAATAAACTAGAAGAAACCCACAACACCTGACCCACCCCTCTCCCTGTCCCAAATAATGTCCCGTAAATGTCCATGATTGTCCACTCCAAGTCCAAACATCCATCAAAAAAAGATCAGCACACACATTTTCCCCAACTCCCAACATCCCACCCACCAAAGGAAAGATCACCAAAGGGGCAAGGGGCAAGAAGACTGAAGTCTAGCGGTAGGCGGGCCGGGTAGTGTGCTCCAGGACCTCCTCCAGCCTGGCCTCTAGGCGTGCCATCTGGAGGAACATGCGGCGCCGAAAGTTCCTGCAGGAACAACAGGGGTGGGCAGCAGTGGTTAAGGATGAGATGCGTCTGGCTGCAGGAACACAGCGCTGTACCACCGGAGGCATGGGGGGCTGCTGGGGACCGGGGCATTCGAGGAAGCTGCAGCTGCCACCTCCACCTCAGCCAGGACAACCAGCCGGTGATATTAGGCCCAGATGGCCTCCAGCTTCCATTGCAGTGTCTTTGCTGCCATCTCCTGCCTAATGGGTTGGGAATGAGTAGCTATATCAAGAAAGAAAAAAGACAATTGTAACCAATACTCTTAGCAAAACAGCAACACAAAATTATACCCATAAAATTATAGTATTACAGTGGCACTAGCAGTACATAACATTTGTGGTATCCTCACTTCCTCAGCTCCTAAGATTTGGAGTTGACAAGTATTCTTCTCTCTCTTGTTTACCTCAATTAATCTTGTAGGCATGCCAGCTCAGTCAGCGTGTGCCCTAGACAGACATACTTGTATCACAGCCTCAGCTGTACTACACAATTATCTATTTTTCGATTACGGCCATACTCTGTTAAATCAAATGCAAATGCTCAATTTCACTTTCACCCTGACTACTACAACAAGGCACATGATATGCTCAATATGAATGATGATGATATACAGCACGTCACATCACATGATGATGACATGACATACTACTATTGTTTGATTGTAAGTTAACCATGCAGCAGGTAGGCCAGCCATGGCTGACACAGTCGAAATGTCATGGGTAGGGAGCAGAAGTGAGCCTCAAAGTCAGAGGGAGGCGATTGATGATGGTGGGCACATAATACATAGTCATACACAATATATATGTTGTGCTTACAAACTACTGTAAGTCAAGGGAGTATTCCATTCTGAAATACAATCTCAAACCGTTGAATAAAACACCTTAAAAAAAGAGTCCTTGTTTGTTCTTCCTAGCTTTTTTATTTTTTATTTATCATTAATTTCTCTTCCGGCATTATTTTATTCTTTACCCTTGGCTTTGGTACTCTGGCACGGTTTAATTTGTTTTTTACATTCTATTCATCCAGTCTGACTCTTCACCTACTATGATACCATACAGGCACCCATTTATCCAAACATGGCTATCATTCACAATCTCAACAAACCTTTCACCAACAACATACATTTGCCATTTAACCACACCTATGCGTCCTTGCTTGCCCTTGAGTTTGACCCATCAAACCTCCGGTGGATTCCTTTCACCCATAGTTTCATCTTTACAAAGTAGGCATCCTTTCTGCTTTCTTTCACCTTTCACCCATCCTTCAACCACCCATGCATCCAATCAGCCACCTATATGCATCCCGGGGCCCCTTCCTTCACCCACGCATCCTTCTCTGCTAGTCATATATTACATGTCGTCTGACTCTTTGTCTTCGTCATAAAACTTTCTCTGCTGAGTTGAAGATAGAATAGAATATGCCATTAGTTATTCAACTCCTGCTAATGTTAAGTAAAGGGTGACTTTTTCAACTGTTCACAACAACTTAGTCTTAGCCTCAGCTGCAGTACAGTGTACTGAGTGCACACCCTTGCAGTGAGTGTATTCATCATCTCAATAAGTTACCACCGCCCACCACTGTGGCTAGAGCTATTGGTGCATCTGATTTTTTTAAAAGAAGAAAAAGAGTGGCCAACTGGGTGGACAATCGGACATGAGGTCCCTCTTGGTTTGAAAATAATGGTGATGTCTTCCTCCTCATACTTCCTGCAGCCATGGTGCACAGTAATCAGTTGTTCAGTGTTCACCATCAACTGCTGCTAATAAAAAAAAGTACTAGGCCTGTATGAGAAAAAGTAAAGTACACCACTTTGGGGTGTCCAACGTGAGTAACCACCATTTACTGATTGAGCATGAGACAGTAAAAGAAAGCCTTCTCATCTGAATAAACATGTGTAGAATACCTTACACAGGCATGCAATCTGCACAGCAGATTGTTGCTACTACTAGTAGTAAGGAGTCCTTACTACTACTAGTACTAGTAATAGGACCAATGGGTTCTCCGAGTCTTACAGTACCACCACTAGGCAATCCACAAAATATATAAGAGGAGAGGGAAAGCTGAGTGGAAAACCAGAAGAAAGCAAGCTACAGCCAAACTAAAACAGAGTTAGTAGGTAATGGAGAAAAAACAACAATTCAGAAAAAGATAGATCGAAAATTAAAATTAGGAAATGGAAATAATAGAGTGGTAAAAGTTAGGGAAATCTATATTAATATAATACCAGGAGGACTTACTGGGGCCAGCAGAGCCATCTGCCTTTGAGGCCGCTTCCTGCCCCTGGGAGGCCCATCCGGCACCGGCACCTGCCTAAGCAGACCCAGTCTTCTTTTTGTTCTTGCCCCTAAATGCTGATCATGTAATAAATATTTAAAGAGAAAAAAAATGATTGATGTTAAATAAATACATATTAAATAATGCTCCAAAAAGATTTTTAGACAGGAAAAGGCAATTGCAACAACATTGACCTATCCTAAATCAGGTCGACTAGAAGTAGATTAGTATTGCAGTTGTAGACCATCCTATCTTTATTATTCCACAGTTCCATTCCGATTCCTGAATCCTAAACCAAGCTAGCCTGTCTATTCCAAAGACTTTGGAACGTATTGCAAACAAATTATATTTGCTTCTAAGTTCTGATCTCATTCGCAATCATCTCTCAGTCTCAACACCCTTTTACAGGTCAATTCACAAGGGGCCAGATGTAGGTAGCCTAATACCGGTTGGTAAAGGCCGAAATTACCGAATTTTGGCCGTTACCGACCGGTCGGTATTAGGCTTTTCAGATGTAGGAGGCCAAATTGAAGGATTCAGTAATTTACTGAATCGCTAATTTAAGGAATCCCTAATGTAGGGAGCACTCAAGTGAGTGCATTCCTCATTTAAGGATTCGTTATTTACCACCAACTACAAGTTGGTGGTAAATATCGAAAACCGTTAAAAAATAAATTTTAGACTTTTTTAACAGTGCCATGTGGCAGACATACATGTCACATGTGCACCTATGCACTATTCAGGGGTGCAACAGGGTGTCAATGAGACACCCTGCCACCCTTGTAAGTCTTCCCCTTATTACCGATTTGGTATTTACCGAATCCGTAATTCCTATTCATTCCTATGGGCCTCCAGGCCCATAGGAATGAATGGGAATTACGGATTCGGTAAATACCGAATCGGTAAATACCGAATATTACCGATTCGGTAATATTTACCGAATCATTAGCTACATCACATTTACCGATTCCTAAATACCGAATCGGTAATATGTGATTACCTACAGCTGGCCCTAAGTCTGCATTTAGTCATCTTAAATCATGTATAGATGGACGCATGCATATTTCACACACCAAATTGGTTGGTTGCTATTTACTCACTATACGAACTACAAAAGGTCTGAAGTCACGTGAGAGGATGTCTCATGCAATAGCTAAATTGCCAAATAATACTAAGTAACTACCTGGCTAACTACTACTATCTTAGCGACAAGACAGCCTGATAGGAGAAAGGAAAGGACTGGAGTCTGTCCTATCTGCATTACCTAACTTAAATTCTCTAACCTCTCTTACATAACCAGCCCAAGCAAGCACAAATTTGCAACAAGTACAATTAGTAGCACCGAGCACCTGTCTAGAAGAATAACAATCACATAATATAAGATTTTTTAACGTAATTTACCTGTATGTAAGCAGCAGCAGCATTCTTTCTATTTGGGAAACAAATGTAATTCTCAATTCTGCGCGCCCAACTAGCAACACCTGGGCTGCTCTCCCCGCTGGCCACGCCCCCCCGCCAATGGAGCCAAAAGCTGCTGCTGTCCCTGTGTTTGTGGGACACCTCGCTAACGTACCTTGCTGCCCGAAGGAGGAGCGTGTGCACCAGCTGCCCAGCGGACCTGTGCCTCCTGCTTTCACCCCTACGACTCTCCGGACCCGCTTCGCGGGTCCCGCAGCGCGTCGTTCGCCCGAGGATTGCCTAGAGGAGCCAAGGAGGAGCGCGGGGGTAGGCAAGAGAACTAGCGGGGCTGCGAGCAAAGCAGGGGACTCCAGCGACCAGGAGCCCCTGCGCGCCCAACTAGCAACACCTGGGCTGCTCTCCCCGCTGGCCACGCCCCCGCCAACGGAGCCAAAAGCTGCTGCTGTCCCTGTGTTTGTGGGACACCTCGCTAACGTACCTTGCTGCCCGAAGGAGGAGCGTGTGCACCAGCTGCCCAGCAGACCTGTGCCTCCTGCTTTCACCCCTAAGACTCGCCGGACCCGCTTCGCGGGTCCCGCAGCGCGTCGTTCGCCCGAGGATTGCCTAGAGGAGCCAAGGAGGAGCGCGGGGGTAGGCAAGAGAACCAGCGGGGCTGCGAGCAAAGCAGGGGACTCCAGCGACCAGGAGCCCCTGCGCGCCCAACTAGCAACACCTGGGCTGCTCTCCCCGCTGGCCACGCCCCCCCGCCAACGGAGCCAAAAGCTGCTGCTGTCCCTGTGTTTGTGGGACACCTCGCTAACGTACCTTGCTGCCCGAAGGAGGAGCGTGTGCACCAGCTGCCCAGCGGACCTGTGCCTCCTGCTTTCACCCCTACGACTCGCCGGACCCGCTTTGCGGGTCCCGCAGCGCGTCGTTCGCCCGAGGATTGCCTAGAGGAGCCAAGGAGGAGCGCGGGGGTAGGCAAGAGAACCAGCGGGGCTGCGAGCAAAGCAGGGGACTCCAGCGACCAGGAGCCCCTGCGCGCCCAACTAGCAACACCTGGGCTGCTCTCCCCGCTGGCCACGCCCCCGCCTATCACATAGCTGTAGTATCTAAAGGAGGGCCGGACCCCCGCTTCGCGGGAGCGAGCGGGAGCGACCGGGAGAAGCCCGGGACAAGGGCGGGACCGTCTTAGGCCGTCAGTGGCCGAAGGAGGCCGGGCTGGGCCCCCTCTCTTGATTCCTTTGCGTGCCATAACCAAGGTAATGCCCTCGCCCACACACCGGGATACCCCCTCAAGGGAGGGAGCCTCTAGCTCCGGGACTTTGGATAACTATTTTAAGTCCAGCAAAGGTGAGGCGGACACGGTCGGTTCACTTGAGAAACGCAGGGCGGAGCGGAGGCGCTCCATTGAATCTATGAAAAACAGGCCCTTGATTGACATCAGCCCATGCCCTACCACCCAAGAGGGAGGCGCGCTACCCAGCAGTCCAAATATTTTGTCTCTAGAGGATTTTCCTCTTCTGTTAAGGGAAATCCCCCCCACTCCAGGGATAGCACCTGTACAAAACGTAGAGCCAGTCCCCCTAGAGATTTTTCACTCACCTGTCACCCTGGTAACTCAAACTCCACCTATCCAAGTGGCCAATAAGAGCAAGCCCAAAATAAATGTAGCGGTGGAGCTACATAGGCCCCCACCCAGCAAACGTGCTCGGAAAACAACGGGAGGGCGGGGGAAACCCAAAATATCCCATCTGGATTTTGGCAAGAAACGGCCAAATATTGCTCAACCGGGGAAGCACATGGAGATGGTGCCTCCTTCTAAGCTCTCAAATACCGGTACCAATGCCACCACCAAAGATCAAGAGGGCACTACGCCAAATCCAATTAATCCACTTTCTGCCAAGGGGAACATTGAATTCCTACTCCGCTCCCTTTTACAGCCAATCACCGACAGCTTAAAAAAAGTCGAGATTAGGCTCACTTTACTAGAAACCTCTCTCACCACCCTGAGCACTCTAGTAAGCAAGCAGACCAAGCCAGTGGAAATCCCTCCCCCGGCCGCGGAACCTTCCAAAGAAGACGTGGCACATATTGCCAGCAGAGCCCCCCCCAGAAGCATGCCATCTGCCCCCCCGTTACAACCCCTTATGGCCATTCAAACCCAGGCACGACACAATAATCAAAGCACCAGACTCACCCATCTAGTGGACTCAACCCCACACAGCTCGCAAATAGAGTCCTCTGGAACGCATCAAGGCCAGGTCAATGTTCCCCCACTCACGCCCGTTTGCCCAACTCCCAGACCACGGAGGCCAGACCTTCCACCGGAGGCCAATAGATTAATGGTGGTTTTAGCGGGTGCCCCTCACCTAAGATCAGGGGAAAATGAGGATTACCAGTCTCTCAAGAAAAAGGTAATCAAATGGCTTAATTGGAACCGACCCCTGCCTCCCCAATATAATAACGAAATCATCATGGTAAGAAGGGTTCCATGGCTAGGGAAGACTAGGAAAACTATAGTGGGGGACTGCATTATGGTAACCTTCAAGGATCCAGGCACGGTCCGACACATTTGTAGAGGAAGGAACCGATCCCTGGATTCCACCATACAGACCCTCCCAGTATCTTTCTTCTTCCCCCCGATTCCTAAGCGCCAGGCCCCAATATATGATGACTGGATAAGGGTGGAACATAGACGTAATCACAATGGCCCTGTACAACGCCCTTATTTTCAGCCACCAGATACACCTTTCTGTGATTTCAATCGCTTTAACTGCCTGGACGGCTTGGATGGGGTCGACTGACTTACTGCCTGTAAGACAGCGTCAGGGGTTTCGAGCCCCCATGGGTCGCTCGAGCATTTTATTTTTTCCCCCGGCCCAAGCTCTGGCCCATTGAACGATCCTTCTGCCATAGATTACGGCAGAATTGAATTCTCTCACCTAGCCACTGATGGAGAAGTTCCTGCTGAGGGGATAACTTTGGCTCCCCTCCATGCGGGAGAAGGGGACAGGGGTTCTATGGTGCCGCATGTAACCTATGTTGCCCTCGCTCCAGGCCTTGCAACACAGGAGGAGCCAGGCCTGACCTCTTCCAATCTTTGCACTTTGACATCACCCACTCCTGAACATCTGAGGATAATCTCCTGGAACATCGCGGGACTAGCAAACAAACTGGAAGAGCCGACCTGGGAAAACTATATAGAAACTGGCGACATATGCATGTTCCAGGAAACCTGGGCTAGAGAGGACTTTGGACACCAAGGCTACACATCATTTTTTATTCCAGCAAGGTGGGAAGGTAAAGGCCGCCCCTCAGGGGGCCTTGTGATATGGGTTGCTGCTCACCTGGGCTGTGCGGCATCACGGCTCCCATGTAACTCCGATGACATCCTGGTGGTCTCATTAACATGGCCAAATAAAGCAAACCTCTTGCTGGTTAACATCTATTCACGGCCGATGGGAAAGGCAAAAGAATCACCGACTTTTAATGAACTCTCGAACTTTTTATCTGAACTGTCGACTGATTCATACTATGTGGTGGGTGGGGATTTTAATTCTCACTTTGAGCCACTCCCCGGCCTCCAAGAAGGGTTCTTATCAGATGAAGAAGCTAGGTGGGCAGTACCAGGGGTTGATGTGCCATCGCCGAAGGCCTGGACCCCATTGGCGCTGCAAATCACTGCCCTTACCCTAAGGTATGGACTTAGAGCGTGTAATGGGAGAGTCAACTCGGACACACCAGGCAAAAATACCTACAACCGCCGGGGAAGAGAGTCACACTTGGACTATGTTCTGGTCCAACTAGCGAGGTGGTCTACTATACAAGATTTTAGGGTAATAGACAGGCTGGACAGTGACCACAATGCCCTTGAGTTAGACCTTGTTCATCCAGCACCCCAGGGCTTAGCGACCCAGGAAGAAGGGAACCACCCCACGCTTCTCATAGATAACAGCAGGAGAAGACTCAGGTGGGAGCAAATGGTCACAAAAAAGGATAAACTCCCAATGCTCTATGCAGAGATTGCCCCTATCTTGGAAATTGTGGGGGACCTTGATAGTGTGGCAAGTAAAATAGACACAAGGAGTAAACTGTCTGATGCCCACAATGAGCTTATAAAAATTGCGGCACCCCACTTCACATGTAAAGTCCGGAAGACAAGAGAGAGGTGCCATGGCAGAACTCAATGGTACAATGTGGCCTGTAGACGGGCCAAAACAGAACTCCTCGGAGTAATAAAGGAGGGCAAAGGAGGGGAACGCCTTAAGCAATGCAGGCATGCCTACAAGAAACTTCTCGCTCATGCTAAAATAGAATGGGAGGAAAGCCAGTGGGAAGAACTCACCAAGGCCCTAGCAGTGCAAGACCAACGCCTGTTTTGGAGAATGGTGAACGGGGGATCAGGGAGCTTACATTCGGCTGTGGAGCCTAACATAGCTCCTGGAGTGTGGCAGGCCCACTTCCAGTCCTTATATAGCGTTGAGTCCGGAGAACTCCCTGCGGTGATCGAACCAGTGAGGCAGGGCTCTCAGGCGGATCAAATAACACTGAGTGAGGTCACTGCTGCCATTTCAGGCCTGGCTTCAGGGAAGGCCCCTGGGCTGGACGGGCTACCGGGAGACCTGTACAAGCAGGAGCCCACCGTCTGGGCGCCCTACCTCGCTGCTCTCTTTAATGGCATTCTCGGTGGGATGGAAATCCCTAGTACTTGGCTGGGGGCTGAGGTGGTCCCGATTTATAAAAAGGGATCCCCCCTCCTCCCAGCCAACTACAGACCAATTAGCCTGATCGATGTAGCGCAGAAGTTGTTCGGCAGGGTCCTCCTGAACAGGCTTCAGGAATGGATTGAGGAGGCAGGCGCCCTCAGTCCATACCAGGCAGGCTTTAGGAAAGGGGTATCGACTGTGGACCAGGTCTTTAGATTGAACCTGGTCTACTGGAAGACAGTGAGGTTCGAGGGTGGCAGTTTGTACACGATTTTCGTGGACCTACGAGCCGCCTTCGACCTCGTGCCCAGGGGAAAACTCTGGGTCATTCTGGCAGGGATGGGCGTACCACCAGACATCTTATTGACCTTACAGAGGCTGCATCACAACAATTATGCCCAGGTAAGGTGTGGGAGGTCGGGGGAGTTAACTGAGAGATTCCCCGTGGGCAGGGGGGTAAGACAGGGTTGCGTGCTGGCGCCGACCCTGTTTTGCCTCTTTGTCAACGGGGTAATCGCTCATCTGAACGCCACTGACTACACAGATGCCCCCAAACTAAATGGCAACAGTGTGCCCGCAATAATGTTTGCGGACGACACGCTGTTGGTATCCAAAACTCCCATGGGCATCCAAAGGATACTTGATGCCTTTGTGGCCTTCTGTCAGGACAGAGGACTGGAAATCAATGCCATGAAAACCAAATACATGGTATTGAATCCAAGCCCCAAACAGCGCCCGAATCCACTCCTGGGAGCAGCACGGCTGGAAAGAGTAGCCACGTTTGAATATCTCGGCGTGACACTCAACGAAAATATGACCTGGGGGACCCATCAAACCAGAGCCAACCTTAAATTAGTACAAATTACCGGGGGTATCTCCCGGATGATGACCGGCTCGACCTATCGCCCATTGGGGGCCCTAATTCAGATATATAAGGCACAAGCCAGGGGGGCGATCTTGTACGGGGCTGAATTGTGGGGCCATATTCCATGTCGGAATCTGTCAGCCACGGAAAACAGATTCGTAAGGCAAATTACCGCACTTCCTCCCAGTACCCCACTTCTCCCTTTGAGGCTTGATCTAGGGCTACGGCCTCTCGCCGACGAGATAAGTCTAAGACCCATAGCCTTCTGGCGCAGGCTTTGGAGCAGTGACGATCTCGCCGACTATAGGGCGGAACTGGTCGAAATATTAAAACACCCCAAGGCGCTCAGTATCCCCTGGGTCCAAAATATCCAGTCAGTCTGCACAGATCTGGGGCTCCCCGAATTGTGGACTAAACCAGCAGATACAGCACCCAGAATCTCTAAGAGATTTCTGGCGAATCTGTATCATGAACACAAAAGGGAAAGGGCTTTAGCTACCCAGACAGAGGGGTCCCTTTCCTCTAAATTCCTGCAAAATAAGGACCTTTACGCATTTGAAAAGGCTTTTGATCCCATATATCCCGTTCTCACTAGAAAGTTATTTCTCCAGTGGAGATACGGTACACTGCCTTTGCGCTCCTTTTCTAGTACCTGGTCGCAAGTCCCTTCCACCAAGTACTGTCCCCTTTGCGTTGACAAAGAGGAAAATGACTTGCATGTGATTTTTTTCTGCCCAGCATATATGGCAGCCAGAAAGTACTGGCTGCTGCCTTTGATCAAGAACTTGGGTGGCAGGGAATATATGCCTATGTATAGGATTCTAAAATGTGATGTTTCCGGCCCAATTGTTTTTGCGCTTGCCAAATTTTTTACAAATGTGTGGTATACACGTAATCGTCTTTTAAAAAATGCTGGGTAGATTGTTGAATTGCTTTATTTTTAACATGTGGATCTTAAATCATGCACTGATGTTTTATTATATCTGACACAATTATGTGATTTTTAATTTATGTGTATCTTTTATGACCAAATGGTCGAAATAAAGATTGAAAAAATGAAAATGAATTCTCAATAACACAGAACAGAAGAACACAATAGTAACATAATTAGCTACTCTCCAAGCCCTGGGAACTCAACACCTAGCAGGTCCAGCAGTTGGCTATGGGTGCGCCAGACCCCAAAGCAGCAAAACACTGCCCGGTGCACCCTTGCCCACTGCTGGTGATGCTCCCAGAGCCTGGACCCAGACCCAGGCCTGCTGCCAGGGTTAAGGGGAGGTGGCGATGGTCAACACAAAAGGAGTGTGGCCACCTACACCTTGGAAACTAAGGCCCAGGCCTGCACCCCTTCCAGGCGACACCTTCCGCAAGGAAGGTGGCCAGGGCTCTCACTCCTCCGCTTCCCCGCTTACTAGTCTTATTCAACATGGTTCTGTGGGGGCGGTGGAAAAGAAAATATAGAAAGTAAAGAAAAGAAGTGAAAAAAATAAAAAGCAAGTAATAGAACTGCGTAGCTCGCAGAGTTTTTTTACAACTTTGCAGAATTCAGCGTAGCACCGCAACGTGAACTCTGCCCAGGTTTACTTATGACCATTGAATCCATGAATGAGAATGATGTACTAAAACACGATGTGGACACAGAGTGGAGTAAGAAATTAGTATAGACATTTCGACATGTTTACAGACAAGTTAGGTAGGCTAAAGATTTTTACTTCAAACAATTCTAAAGAAAAAGAGCAATTCCTAATGTACAAAGTAAGACCCAGACCATTTTTGATGATGACGCCACTTCAGAAATAATTGGATAATTTATTGCAGAAAAAGATTATTGAGCCCATAGAGTCTTGCGTGTGGCTTGCCCTCATTGTTGTTGCTCCTAACGATGGCAAAAAGATTTTTACTGACTTAAGAGATGTGAATAGAAGTATATGGGTAGATTTACAGCCATTGCCAAATATTGCAGAAATGTCAAGTGTGGTGGGAGGGGGGAAGTTAATCATTGTTTTAGACATTTCGGCAGCATACCACCAGGTAAATGTGCATCCGGAATCCAGACCATTGACATCATTTCTCACACCCCTGGGGTGTATCAGTATTATCGAATACCATTTAGTTTGGCATCAACCTTTGAAGTTTTTCAGAGGATTATGCAAAACATTTTCCTGGGAATGAAGAAAATATTGTGTTTCTAAAATGATATTATGATGGTGTGAAAGTCATTGGAAGAACAAAATGAGTCATTCCATGCAGTACTGCTGAGGATTGGGAATCATGGTTTAACTATAAAGAAGAGTAATGTTAATTAAGAAGACAACAGGTAAAGTATTTAGGGCATGAGATATCTGCAAGAGGAATAAGACCCAAAAGAAGTGTTACAAAAGGCAGTTGAAGATGCTCTGCCACCTGGTGCCAAGGAATAATTAAAGACTTTTCTGAGAATTGCAAAATACAGTTCCACATTTTTTTCTAATTTTCCTGATGTAGTAGAACCCATTAGAGCTTTATTGAAAAATGTGTGGTGTTGGAGTGGGGAGCGGAATGTAAGACTGCATTTGACAACATCAAGTGGTCACTTGCCCATGCACCATTCTTGAGTCATTTTGATGTCAAGAATAAAAAACAGGTGACAACAGATTCTAGTGATGTGGGTCTTGGTGCTGTATTGACTCAAAGGGTGGGTGATGAAGAGAGAATAATTTGATTTGCATACCGACACTTGCAGGGGGCGGAGCAGTCATATTCTGCCATTGAGAATGACGCCTTGGCTTGTTGCTGGGTGATAAACCACATTATATATAACTTATGGGGATTGCTGTTCATGCTTAGAACTGACCATATGCCTTTGTTGCGTGTTTTCAAATGTCTAGAGGGTAGTGTAACACCTCAGATTTCTAGTTGGTTCATGATAGAATCTGTCAGCGGAAAATAAAATGTAATAGCTGACTGTTTGTCATGTATGCCTGTGAAGGAGGAAGAGGCAGTTTCTTTCACAGAGGGAGTTGAGTCAGTTACAATTTCTATTGATGGGCACTTGCTTTGGGATACAAAGTGTGGAAGGATGCAATGCAAGGAATTGGGGGATCTGATAAGCAATGGTTGGCAATAGACAGCTCACTCAAGTGAAGGTTTGAAACAGTATTTGTTCGTAAAGGATGAATTCAGTGTCCAGGCAGGTAAGACGAATGCCGCTGCACCTAAACGGCTCTTAGTGTGGGCAGAAACATGTTGGCCGCTGAATAGATGGATCAGAGACATTATTCTCTATAGAATCCATTGACTAGTTTTGGTTTTAACGTACCTCAGGTCCTCACTAATAATGGTGATAACCGAGTAACCTGAAGGCACTGTTAATTTAACCAGATCCCGTCTTATCCTGCAAGATTTATTTAGAACTCCCTCCTACTGCCAAAGAGTTTTCGCGGAGGTTGAGTCCGCCCTGGTCGTACCACCTTACCAGGGTGGGGAGAGGATGTCTAAGATGAAGCATGACACAATATTGTGTGTGAGGCATCCTTTACATTAAGGATGGTCTTCTAGACCTCCTTCTTAGTCTCAAATACAAGACATTTTCTTTGATCTTGAGTGGCAATCACTTTTCCCTCTTACCCTTTTTCATTTGTTTGTTTGCTACCTACACCTATTTTGTTTACTGATAGAAGCACAAAGCACCATTTGCGGATATGTGATTGTACTAGATCGAGGGGAAAATCTCAAGTTCAGACTGACCGCAATGAAACTCAGGTCGAGTACAGGAACTAGGTTAGTACCACTGAAGAGTTACCTTCTCAAAGTCTGTGCAAAGAGTTCTATTCATGTTGGTGGGTGGCACGAGGAGCAGGTCAAGCATTGAGGATGGTCATGGCTGTGATGCAAAGAGCTGGCCCCCATAGAACTTCACACTTGGTTGATTGTTGCAGACTGTCACTGTTGGCACGAATTGCAGGTCTTGTGTTGCCGATCATCTCAGATTGTTGCTGTCGACACAAAGAACAAGTCCTGGTCTATCTTCACATTGGCAGTCGTCTGGGGTGGTGGATTATCAGCCCAAAAAGATCACACTGCAGTTGCAAGGAATCCAAAACTTCTTTAACTTCACCTTTTCTCCTGGAGGAGTTCTTGCTGATGCAAACCAAGGGTCCACAACCTGAGGACCACCTCTTGGAGATCAGGACTCACTGCAACAGAGGCCCTCAGCAGGACTCAGGCTGGTACTGTTGATGAGGGTTAGCTGGGTATTTGATGGGAGTCCTCTGGAATCTTGTTGTGTACCTGTAGCTCACACAGGAGGTCTGCCAGATGACCCTTAGAGTCACTCTTGGTAGCCTGGTATCAAGGCAAGCAGGTCCAGTCCTTCAATAGTCAACAGAGCAGTCCCTCACCCTCAGACAGCAGGGCAGCCTTTTTTCTGAATCTTACACAGGTCCATGAATGTTCTGATGACCGGTTCTGAAGACACCACATTTATACCTTTTGCCAGCCTTTGTTTGGGGATTTCCCTGGCCTACCCCCAAACTGGTTCTGGTTAGTTCTTCATCTTCCCTTGGGTTCGGCTCCAACCTTTCTAGGGTGACAAAGGCAAGGGTATGTCTGGAGCCAGGGTCCTTTGTGTGTGTTACTGAAAGGGCACTTAAAAATACAAACAGGGCACTGTACAACTCCCCCCAAACCAACCCTCTCCTTCCCCTCCTTAGCCTCTTATGTCTGTCTGGAAGCAATACACAAAACACAACAGGCGAGCTATTCAGTCATTTGACCCCGGTCACAGGCAGGAATCACATTTGGTTTAGGCAGAAAAATGTCAACTTTCTAAAAGTGGTATTTTCAGAAGAGTAACTTACAATCCGACTTTACCACTAAGGAGGATTTTAAATTACAATTATTTGAGTGCAAACATAATTTCTCTATCTGCTCCCAATCTGAAGTTAGCACTTATTTAAAGTAATCACTGATAACCCAAAGTTACTCTATGTGAGATGTAGGCCCTTCAACATTTACAAAACAACTTTATGAGGTTTTCACTTTCAGGACATGTAAAACTTGAACACATGTCCTACTGTTTAAATACCATGCACCCTGCCCAATGAGTCTGTATGGCCTACCTTAGGTGTGACTTATAAGTATTAAAAAGTAAGGTTTAAGTCTTGCAAACGGTTTGTAATTCCAGGTCAAAATGGCAGTCTAAAACTGCAATATAGGCTGCATTGTTAGGCCTTATTATTATTATTATGTTTCTTATATAGCGCCAGAATCGACCCCCGAAGGGATATCTCCACGCTTGCCTTGGGAACCCGTCCTGACTTTTTTCCTGTGAGATAGCCCCTACAGGGCATCCCCAAGGTGAAAGCCAGGCATCCCGCCGCGGGGGGGCCGTTGTGGAGATTAAGCAAGCTTAATGCCCAGAGTTGCAGAGTGTGAACCCATGATTAGGTCAGGCACTGAAGCGAGAATTATCAAGTCCATGGACATTGGAGCTCAAAACCCTGCCGCGTCGGGAATTGAACCCTGGTCCCGGGTCTGACCTCTGCTTCAGGGTCTGCCTGCTCTAACCAGTGAGCCACACTTCTCCACTATAGACTAGACAAGTTTACAAGGCTACCTTAGTATGTGACACAATGAGTGATGTGGCCCTCTAGTAGAATATAATGTACAGGCCCTGAGTACATGTAGTGCTATATGCTAGGGGCTTACAAGTAAATTAACTGTTCCAATCAGGTGTAGGCCAATTTTGGCATGTCTTTAGGAGAGAATGCAAACACTTTACCCGTGGTAAGCAGGTAAAAAGTACACAGTCTGAAAAGCAAACAAAAACAGGTTCAGCAAAGGAAGGCAAAAATCTGGGGTGACACTATCGAGAGTACCAGGGCCAACACCTACTGAGATAGAGACCTCTGAATAAAGGTATCCAGCCTTGTAGCATCATGCACAGCTAAAACTTCCAGCCTTGCCATAGTGGAGCCTGAAATTGAAGGTAAAATTTTGGACCAGAGCAAGACAGCAGATTTATCCCAAGAGCAAAGCAACTTTAGCAGCTACAAAATCTAGCTTTGTCATGCTTAAAACGTTTGGCACCAAAACCAATAATTCAACAGAAGCTTGTTGATGACATACAGACTTCAAAGGATCATGATCAGCCTCCAGCTTTGGCCTTACCTTGCTGGAGAAGTCTATCAGGAAAAAAGACTGATTCAGAAGGTAAAAAATGTGACTAGGGTGACCCGATTGGTGAATCTGACTTCTGCTTCATTCGGGTCACCCTGAGATCATGAGATCATGCCGAGATCGAGGCCAAAAATTAAATTATATTTTTTCAATTGCACTTTACTTTTTCTAGGTGGTGATTTGCCTTAGCAATTCAAATATTCATATCTCCAGTTATGTTATCTAATTTTCGTCATTTTGGGGTGCATTCACTTATAAAATGTTTCCCTATTTTTCTAAAATGATTTGGGAATTTTATTGTGTTGTCCTTTTGTGTTTAAAATTATAGGTGCTGCGGGAACTTAACAAGCACTTCTCTAGGGATTGCCTGCTGCTTGTGCCATAGCTACCTCCCAAGAGTGGAGCAACGATTCTCGGTGAACTGTGTTTAGGTCCAACCATATTGAGTTTATTAAGTTGGTAGCCCCCCCTCCTCCTAAATTAATAACCCCCTTTCTGACCGGGCCTGTTCGAGTAAATAGTTGTTTTCTGTAGATACAATGTGTGCACACATTACCCCCAGCCGACATCTTTTTTCCAACTTTTCCTTTGTGTCAGGTAACCTGGATAGAGTTTACCTAGTTTTAAAATCTGCATTGATTATCTCTTCTCCAGTGCTTGTTTTTATGCATCATTCACATTTCTCTACGTGCATGTGCATCTTTCACAGTTCTCTAACTGCTCCCCCAGTGCCTTACACCCAGACTTTTTGTGTGTGATTTTACCCTAGTTTAAGTAGCATTCTTTGACAGTTTGACTTCCACGGCTGTTTTTTAAACGCTGCGTTTCATCCGCCATAATAGAAAATAAGCGACTATTTGTTCTTGGTTCGTTTACTCTGCTGAATGACTTCATTTGGCTTTGACCTGTGGAGGGATAATGTTCTATATGCAATCGTTCCTAAGAAGTAATGTTTGAAAGGCATGCGCAATTCCCCTAGGAATGCTAGCATACAAAAAGAAGATTTCTCTCTACATTCCAGCAGCGGCCTTTTCCTTCCTCGGTTGGTCTTTCAAGAGTGAGTTAGAGGTTTCTCTCCTGCACTAAGACAATGTTTACTGCCGAGTGAGGCGGAGATCTAAAGCTTGCGAGTTATTTGTGATTAGAGCCCGGGCGCTCGCCCTGCTGCTGGCGGAGCCCACTGCTGCTCAATGACATTCTCTGGCTGGCGCTGGCGCCAGGACCTCGGGGCTGCGCTGTGTATATGTCATTGAGACTGGGACAATATTTCAGTATGGAGCCAAGCCGCAGGGATCCACTCTATAAAACCGGCCTAAAAATAGCCCCCACCCCCTCCCTAGAATCGCCAGCGACCGGTCCTATTCGAAGCAAAGCAAGCATGAACAATCTGCTGAAACTACCAGCGACAGCCACACTGCGCGCGCTCCGAGGGGGCTTTAAATCACGCGTAAAGCAGCTAATTTACAGGCCGCTTTAAGTGACATTGACATCAAAAGTAACTTACTGGCCGGTGTCGGCCTCTCTTACTGCTTCCCCCAAATCAAATAGACGCCCTGCCCGACTTTTGGAGGGGAGTTTAAAAAAGGCCTTCTGCTAAAGTTACAATATTTTTTAATAATGCTACTGAACGGTTTCGGTTTTACAAGAGCTGCAAAGTAAAGTAAACTGTAAAATTCCTTTGATGGCAAGTTTCAAAGTTCGAGGCACTTAAAGACTCTCCACCCTGAAGAATTATATGCTGGAAACATGTCAAAAAGTCTGTGCTGATTCGAAATGGATACGGTGCCAACATTTGGTCTAACAACAGCCTGTCTGGATACCTTTACGTTTATAACTTCACAGCTCCAGACACCCTGAGACGCCCGGGCCGACTGGCCATGTAAACGCTGCTCACGACTTCCCTCGTGTATCAGGGCTCCAAGTGTGCATTTCAGTGTAGTGTTCAGTCCCAGATATATCACATATATCGTCTGAAGATAAGGCATGGCTCTGCGTCCACAAGCATTACTGATAGTTGCCCTTCACTCAGAGGGCAGCCGCCAAAACAAAGTACACAGGGTCACTTTAGCAGAGCTGTGCAGAAATCTGGATGGCTAAAAGGCGGGGAATTCGGCAAACTTGACACATCAGAGAAAAAGTGCACAGCGAAGCATATTTTAAATTGCTGCTCGCAAACCTTGGCTCCTTTTATGAGCATTCACATTTACTAAACGTTGATTGCCATTTTAAATCATCCAGTTGTAGCACGGCACACAAACAACTTAACGGAGGGCCACCCAGGGGGGCAAGATTGATTTCTTTTAAATGAGTAAGTAAAAGATTACATTGTGCTTCCAAACTCCAGCTTTGCAGTTGTGCTTTTCCGTGATTATCATTCTGGGGGACTATGTGCGTTCACACTTTTGTTTAGGTATTGTAATCGCTAACAAAAAGTTAAAAATGCTGTTTTTTTGTTGTCATTCTTTAAAAAAAACACATCCTCCTATGACCTGAGGTGATAGTGTCTCATGACGGTGTTAGATGATTGCTAGTGCCTGACATGTCGTTGAGGTAGGTTGATGATGTCAAAAGATTAGCATTTTCTCTTTATTAGTTGATTTTACCTCACTGTGCTCCAAAATGATAATGTTTGATGATTGGCTGATGTTATCTTATGTTGTCCGATGATTGATATTGTCTGATAATTTTTTGGCATTGTGTGATGATGTTTTCAGATGATGGGTAATGTCTGATGATTGGCTGATGTTATCTGATTAGCTCAGATGATTGCTATTGACTCATGAATGGGTAACTTTACCTGTTGCTGTCAGATCATTGTGTGAGGATGTCTGATGTTAGAATATTCATAATGCCTGTCGATAATCAGTTTCCATTCTCCAATAATAGCCTTAGGCCTGCTGATACTGTCTGATGAGTGTATGACGTTGTCTGATGATTAGGTTATACTTATATGGTTAACCAATGGTGCAAAGAACCTGCAGACCATTCATCTGCCCCGAGGATAGAATAAACATTGGCACTGCTTATCTTTATAAAATAATGTAATTGAAATCAGACACAAATCCAGCATATACTGGGTATTTATCGAGAGTCAAAGGTTCAGCCTTGCATGCAGAATACCTCTATTCATGTGCACTTTGCTGAAAACCACATTGCGAGCCTAAACATAACTGGGGTAACTGCTTGTTCTTACAGAGAAGATGGCACTTAACCGCATGCGCGCTAGCGGGTTTTCCCACTGTGCGCTGAATTTTGAAAATCGCGGCTTTTGTGACAAAGCCAGCTCGTCATCCGCGTAGCGCAGGTAACGCCCATGACGAGCTGGCTTTGACATCCGCGTCGAAGGGGTTAATAGCTTAGCTACACTCCTCCTTTAGGGTAGAGTTGGACTGCCCCACAAAAGGTGGGCATTTAGTGAAAACATTTTACACAAAATGAGTGTTCTTACATATCAAAAAATGTAATCTCATCTTTCATGGTGATTAGTCTTCCTTAGGGCCCGATTCACAGAACTAACTTAAGACAAAATCCCAAACTTACTACTTTTGGTATTCACAGAAGTTAGGATTTTGTCTTAAGTTTGTCTTAAGACAGACTTAAGACAGACTTAAGTCAGGATTTTGTCTTAAGTCTGTCTTAAGACAAACTTAAGACAAAATCCTAACTTCTGTGAATACCAAAAGTAGTAAGTTTTGGATTTTGTCTCAAGTTAGTTCTCAATTGTAGTCTGACACCTACGTGCAATTGAGTTATCAAAGGGAACCAAGACTGAAACTCTCAGATTGCAATGTACTGTCAAATGAAACTTTAGTTATCTAACGTCCTGATGACGTGGGGCTATGAGGACCAGCTTTTTCTGCTTCGACATAAAGATGGCCGAAAATTGATGTTTTGTAAACCATAGGTCTTGGTGGTATGCTACTTAAAAGAATATGCATTCCTGCCCTGCATAACTCTCTCTTATGGTTGCAACTGCATTTCACAAACAAACTCTGCCACATGAGGCTTGACGCAACTCCTTATTAATTCACATAAAACTGCTGGAGATTTGACAAAACCACAAGAACAGGAAGTCATCACTGTGTTTACTGGAGTTAGGCGCCGTAAGTGTAGTGAAAGCATATTCTACTGCCATGTCATTTGATAAGAAATGATGGTACAATGCTTTCATAATTATAAACTCAAATTAAAACCAGAGAGTCCCTGGGCTCAAGAATCTCCACAATGGGTAAGATAGAAATGTACAATGCTTCCGCTGTGTATTTTGCATCCTTGGCAAGAGAACTGGGAATGCTCTAGATGAGAGGGGTATTTGTGATCATTCTTTGATTCTTTCTGACCTTCAAATAACACATTTTGTAATCAAAGTTAAGGTGGTCAAGACAATCTCATGAATATATTGTAAGCATCAAAAATAGTTGCCTTTCACTTAATCTGTCTTCAAATGGATATAGTGGAAAGAGTTTAAAAATGTTGTGGCAGGCAAAAAAAGTATTGAAAAACAAATCAATCTATGTCTTAACAATTCTGCTTAACTTAAAGACACATCTAGCGATTTAGCTTAGAGATCATGAATGCTGGTGTGTTTGTCAAGGCATAATATCAGCACTTGGGGTGAACTGAAGTGTTAGAACTGGGGGTCTCTAGTTGGCAGAGGTAGGTACCTTTGACCACTAGGGACCCTTGCTTCTAGTCACGGAAAGAGGAATTGCACTCCTGGATAACCCTGCTCACCCCTTGGTAGCTTGGCACGAGCAGACAGGCTTATCTCAGAAACAGTGTGTTAAGCATTTGTGAACACCTACAATAATACAGTGAAAACACTACAGATGGACACCACACAAGTTTTATAAAAATAAGTATTATATATATAGACTTAACACAAGACAACAAATGGCAAAAATCCACAATACTGTACTCAACATCGACTTAAAGGTGGTAGAAGTAACTTAGTTCAAGTCGATGATAAATGCGACATGTTTCTCACAAAAGTACCTTGGATGCATATCGCAAAACAAACAAAAGGTTTGCAGGGAGGGTGATGCGTCGCTTCCTTGCTTTGGGTGAGGTGATGCGTTGCGCCTCAATGCTTGCGCAGAGTAGGGGATGCGTCTATTCTCGTACTGCATTCCGGTTGCAATTCGGCAAATTGGCGCGTCGATGCGATGCAAGAATCCGGTGCTATGCGTTTAGATGTCGCCCTTTAAGTGATGCGACGACGTGAAGATGATGAGTGCACGCCCGACGGCCGTGTGGTGAACTCTGTAACTTTGGAGCAGCGACAGGCCCTGCGACACACTTCTGCGGTGATGCGACGGTGACCCTTGCGGTGGCAACATGCTTCTCTAGTGATGCAATGGCAAACAGCTGCGAAGAAGACACGCTTCTCTGGTGATGAAGCGGCTGCATCTGCGGCGGCGACACGCTACTCCAGCAATTCGATGGCAACAGCTGCGACGGCAACAGGCTTCTTCTCATTGAGTCGTGCTTCCAGCTCCCAGCGACATGCAGGCTTCTGCAGACAGAATTCCCAGCAAGGAAATTCAAGGGGGAGCTGGTGGTGAAGTCTCGTACCCATGAGACTTCAGCAGGAGGCAAGCACAAGTTCAAGCCCTTGGAGAAATATTCTGCAAGATCATGAAAATTCCTTAAAAGTTCCTTCTCCTTTCCTTGGCAATGAAGAAAACACTGCAGGTCAACCCAGCAAACAGCACACTGGCAGAGGGGCACTCCAAACTCCTGCAGCTTCCTTGGTTCTTCTCCTTGACAAAGGTTTGTCTTGTTTTCCCAGAAGTGATCTAAATCCTGGGGTCTGGGCAGATAGGTCTATTCAGCCCTGTACTGACTCACCCTGTCTCCTGGAGCCTCCCCCAGCCCCTTTCACTACCAAACCAGACAAACAACACACAAACTAGTAGAGGCAGTCTGGATGGTTAGGTAAGAAAATACCCACTTTCTAAAAGTGATATTTTCAAACACAGAATGTTAAAACCAACTTCACTAAAATATGTATTTTGTCATTCTGAGTTCAGGCATGCTAAATTCGAATTTCTATCATGTTCCCTGGGTCAGTTAGGATTATAAGATGTTATAATCAAACTGCCCATTCTGGCCTATGGGGACAGGTAGCCATGCAATAGTGAAAAACGAAAATGGCTGAAATTCACTATCAGGACATGCCACACACGTCAGGGCATGTCCTACCTCTTACATACAATGCACCCTGCCTTGGGCCTACCTTAGGGGTGTCTGATATGTAGAAAAGGGAATGTTTTGGGAATGGCAAGTGGGCACACTCACCAAGGCAACATGGCAGTACTACACTGCACACAGGCTCTGCAGTGGCAGGCCTGAGATAAACTTTACAAGCTGCTTATGTGGGTGGCACAATCAGTGCTGTAAACCCACCAGCAGCATTTGATTTACATGCCCTGGGCACACATAGTGCACTGTACTAAAGTCTGACAAGTAAATCAAATAAGCCAATCATGGAGTCACTAATCAATACATCAATTTAACATAGGGAGCACTTGCACTGTGGCACTGAATAGCAGTGGCACAGTGCCCAAAGCATCTAAACCAGCAAAACATATAAATAACAGGGGAGGCAATCAGTGAAAAATGGAAGGGAGACTCACGCCAATGGTACCAGGTCTAACACGTGTCCCCTTCAGATTAAATGTGGGGGGAACTACCCTTCCCCTTGGGAGTTCTCTTCACTAAGGCGGATCAATCTGGACAGACCATCAGCATTGGCATGTCCTGTACCAGGGCGGTGTTCCACAGTGAAGTCTATCCCCTGTAGGGAAATAGATCACCTTAAAAACTTTGGATTCTCACCCCTCATCTGCATCAACCATCTGAGGGGCGAGGGGCCTGTGGTCTGTCTGAACCCCGAAGTGAGTCTGAAACAGGTATGGTCTCAACATCTTCAGTGCCCAGACCACAGCAAATGCCTCATGCTCAATTGCACTCCACCTTTGTTCCAGTGGAAGTAACCTTCTACTGATGAAGGATACAGGTTGGTCTAGGCCATCCTCATTAATCTGTGAAAGAACAGACCCCACAACATGCTCTGCAACATATGTTTGGACAATAAATTCCTTTGAGAAGTTGGGAGACTGAAGCACGGGTGCTGTGCACATGCCAGTCTTCAGGGCGTCAAAAGCCTTCTGACAGGTGTCAATCCAGTTCACGTTCTTGGGCTGCTTCCTGGTAGTCAGCTCAGTCAAGGGTGAAACAATGTTTCAATACCCCTTGACTAACCTCCTGTAGTACCCTGTGAGTCCTAAAAAGGCTCTCACCTGTGTCTGAGTCTTGGGGGGTTCCCACGCCAGGATGGTATCAATCTTGGGTTGTAGGGGCACCACCAGGCCGCTTCCTACCTGGTGCTCCAAGTACACCACAGAACCCTGCCCAATCTGGCACTTACTTGCCTTGATCATGCGGCCTGCCATTCGCAGTGCCATCAACACTTCCCAGAGGTGGTACAGATGTTCTTCCCATCTGGCACTGAACACTACGATATCGTCCAGGTAGGCGGCACTGAAATCCTCCAGTCCAGCCAACACCTGGTGGACCAACCTCTGAAAGGTGGCAGGGGCATTCTTCATCCCAAAGGGTATAACCCGAAATTGGTAGTGCCCATCTGGTGTGAATAATGCAGACCTCTCTTTGGCCCCATCTGTTAAGACGATCTGCCAGTACCCAGAAATCAAATCAAAAGTGCTGAGGTACCGTGCAGCCCCTAACCGATCAATGAGCTCATCAGCTCTGGGGATGGGGTGTGCGTCAGTCCTGGTGACTGGATTGAGTCCTCGCTAGTCCACACAGACCCGGAGTTCGGGTGTGGCACTAGGCGCGGCAGCCTTTGGGAACAAGACCACTGGGCTGGCCCAAGGGCTGTTAGAGGACTCAAGCACCCCTAAGGCAAACATCTTGGAGACCTCCTCCTTGATGTAAGCTCTGAGCCTGTCAGTCACTCTGTAAGCCTTGTGCTTAACAGGAGGACTGTCCCCAGTGTCCACATAATGGATGCACCACTCAGTGACACCAGGCACCAGGGAGAACAAATCAGAGAATTGTCCCAACAGTTGGAGACAATCTTGCTGCTGTTCAGGGGTCAGTGTGGCAGAGAGGCTGACACCACACACTGACCCATCTTGCGCGGTTGTAGACAGGAGGTCAGGAAGTGGCTCGGTCTCCTCCTCCATTACATCATCTGTTGCTAGGAGCATGCCCACTTCCAACCTTTCTAAGTGGGGCTTCAGACGGTTAACATGCAGGACCGGCAAAGGGTTCCTTGGAGACCTCAAGTTCACCAGGTAGGTGACATCACTCTTGCGCTCCACCACCTCAAATGGTCCGGTCCACCTGTCCTGGAGCGCACAAGGCTCTACAGGGGCCATGACACAAACTTTATGACCAGGCTGAATCTCAATCAGAGTGGCATTCGGATCGTACCACCAGTTCATCTTTTCCTGGCTGGCTTCCAGATTCACCTGAGCGAGCTTTCTGAATCGCCGAGTCTGGTTCCTGAAGGCCAGCATGTACTTGTATACATCCTGGGGAGGTTTCCTGGGAGATTACTCCCAGCCATCCTTGACCAGACTCAAAGGTCCTCTTACTGGGTGACCATAGAGCAGTTCAAAAGGGCTGAACCCTAAGGACTTCTGTGGGACCTCACAGTAAACAAAAGAAAGCATGGCAAGAGGATGTCCCACTTATGCCTCATAGGTTTCTCAAGACCCACAATCATGCTTTTAAGTGTCCAGTTGAACCTCTCAACCAGCCCATTACCTTGGGAGTGTTAAGGAGTGGTGAACTTGTGTGTAACACCGCACTCCTGCCACAGGGACTTCATATAATTAGATATGAATGTTGTACTACAGTCTTACACCACCTCTCTGGGGAGCCCGACATGGGAGAAAATTCCCCTCAGTGCACGTCCCGCCATGGGGGCAGTCACTGTCCTGAGAGGGATGGCTTCCGGGTACTGGGTAGCATGGTCCTCCAAGACCAGAATAAACCTGTTGCCCATGGCTGTCTTGGTGTCCAGTGGCCCCACATGTTAATGCCCACCCATTCAAAGGGGATACTGACTACAGGGAAAGGTTGGAGGGGAGCTTTGTGCTTCCTTCCGCTTTTCCCACTTGCCTGGCAAGTTTGACAAGTCCTACAATGAGTGTCTGAACTCTTCTGCATCTTGGGCCAATAAAAGTGGGTGACAAGCCTTTCAAAGGTCTTGTCCTGCCCCAGATGTCCAGCTAACAGTACATCATGAGCCAAACCCAGTAGGAAGGCTCTGAAGCGCTGGGGTACCACCAGCACACCGGCTGACCTAGGCTCAGCAACCTTAGGCTTGTATACACAAGGTTGTTCCCCCACTAGGTTCAATGTTATCCAGATTGATCACCTGCTGTCTGGTTTGTGGCCTGTTGCCGCAAACCTACAAGAGAAGGGCACTTCTTCTGCTCTGCACAAAATTACTCCCTGGAGGGTCCTCTGTCTTGCTGCCAATGGGTCAGCTCAGGCTGGCCCCCCAGTTCTGCAACTTGCTCCCCTGTAGTTTCTAGGACTTCCCCCTTAAGGTCTGCCTCCTCCTGGATCGTGGGAACAATGGGGGCTGGTTTCCCATGCCCCCCTACCTCTTCTTGGTAAGGCTGGTTCCTGGGCCATATTTTCAGGCTCCAGGACCTCTTGAACACCCATACTGGCTGCCCTTGACTGAGTGGTCACACACGGCCACTCAGGCAGACCGAACATTTCAAAAGGAGCCTTCTTCTCCACCTTAGCCCAAGGGAAGCTCTCTAAATCATTGCCTAAAATACAATCTACAGGCATGGCTGACCTCACAGCTACTTGGAGAGTACCTGGGACCCCTCCCACTCAAAGGGAACCTGAGCCACCTCAGACTGGCTCTCTGAGTTGTCGGCGTCAACTACAGGGAAGAATGCATGGGGCATAGCCTGCTCTTTGGACACAAGCTTGCAATGGACAGCTGCCACACTGGCCCCGGTGTCTCTTAGAGCTTCCACCATATGGCCATTGATGGTCACCAACTGCCTGTATGTCTTAGTATTATCAGACAGCAAAGTCTCCTAAAGAACAAGGAACATATCTGCGGGACCCCACTCACCTTGGACACCCATCTCCCCCCCCCCCAGGGCTACACTCACCATCTGACATGGTGGTCCCCAAGGTGGTGCTTTGGAATCCCTCATGTGCATCATACCAACGGTGGCCCACTTTACCACATGTAAAGCACTTTGAGGGGCCCATGTGAACAGGTTTACCTGTTGGGGCCTCTGGCTTTTTCTCAGGGTGAGCTGGGAACCCTTCCCTTGGTTCCCTTGGGATTTACTTTGGGGCCATTTCTGGAACTCCCCCTGTTTTCCCT
Source organism: Lissotriton vulgaris (assembly GCF_964263255.1). Taxonomy (NCBI): domain Eukaryota; kingdom Metazoa; phylum Chordata; class Amphibia; order Caudata; family Salamandridae; genus Lissotriton; species Lissotriton vulgaris. The sequence continues at coordinate 85,070 of NW_028247289.1, read as the reverse complement.
TGTCTCACCCACTCTTCTTTCTGCTGGGGACACTGCCCACCTTTGCCAAGTCTCCAACGTGACCCTTGTGGACCCGGGTGCTGACCCAGCAGTCCGCCTCCTCAGCAAGCTTCCTAGGGTTAGTAAACTTGCTATCAATAAGGTGCTGGCGTAGCTCTGGAAAACAATTAGCAGACAAGTCCTCCCATCCAAACAAATCATAGAGCGCTTCAAAAGTATCCACTTTGCTACCCTTCACCCAACCATCCATAGCTCTGCAAAAGAAAGACACATACTCCACCCAGGTAGTTGCCTCCCATTTCTTGCAATTCCTGAACCTCTGTCTACAGAGTTCTGGGGTCAACCCATACCTTGTCATCAGGGCTTCCTTCATGTGGGGATAAGACATCTTATTCTCACTGGGTAGGTCAAACAATGTATTCCTCCCATCACTCACAAAGCGGCCCCACAACCCCTGCTTCCCAATCCTTGTCAGGGACCCAGTGGGCCAACATTGCTATCTCATAGGCTTCAAACACTGCCCAATATCTCCCTGTCCTCCAGCTCTCTTGGGGACAGGTCCTTGGAAGAGACGCTACTGCCAGGCAGGGACAGTACCCCTTCCCTGGCTGGAAGCAATGGACTATCCATCTGCCCATCTGCATCCCCTACTGGCTCCACCACCAGATCAGGGGCATTTCTTGCTTCCACCCAGACCCTCAGCCCATTTTGGTACTCATCCTTTTTGGCAATGCCTTGGGTAGCAACTTAACTTTTTTTGCAGAAGTGCTTTAGCTGTTTCACATCGTAGGTTTCCAACCTCTATTTCTCAAAATCTAGATCAATAGATGCAACGGATGTTGGTATGCTCATGGCAGTAAGAATTGCCAGTTCTCAGAAAAAATGACAGTCCAAGGAAAGAAAAATAAAATCTACCAAAAAGTGGTTGTGTTTGGTCTGCACTCACTACTAGTGTACACAAATCACTGTATATGAGTCACAAATGCAAGTCCAGAATCCCACTGCTGCCACCAATGTATCACTGGGGGTCTCTAATTGGCTGAGGTAGGTACATTTGACCAAATAGGGACCCTTGCTTCTAGTCAGGGAAAGGGGATTACACTCCTGCATAACCCCTGTTCACCCCCTTGGTAGCTTGGCACAAGCAGACAGGCTTATCTCAGAGGCAGTATGTTAAGCATTTGTGAACACCTACAGGTATATAATGAAAACACTACAGATTGACACCACACAGGTTTTTATAAAAATACGCATTCTTTATATAGACTTAACACAAGACCACAAACAACATACATCTACAATACTGTCCTCAAAATAGACGGAGGTAGTAGTAATTTAGTTCAAGTTGATGATAAATGCGACACGTTTCTTACAAAAGTACCTTGGATGCCTAATGCAAAACAAACAAAAGGTTTGCAGAGAGGGTGATGCGTTGGTTCCTTGCTTCGGGGGAGGCGATGCGTCATGCCTCAATGCTTGCACAGAGAAGGGGATACATCTGTTCCCTACTGGAGAGGAGTAATGCGTTGATTCTCGTAATGCGTTCCGGTTGCGATGCGGCAAGATGGTGCCTTGATGTGATGCGAAAATCCGGTGCGATACGATGGCGCCCTTGATGCGATGCGATTTCGTGAAGACGATGCTTGCACGCCCGACAGCTGTGCGGCGAACTCTGTAACTTTGGAGCCACGACAGGCCCTGCGACACACTTCTCCGGTGATGTGAAGACAAACAGCTGTGACGAAGACACGCTTCTCTGGCGATGTGGCTGCGGCCTCTGCGGCGGCGACACGCTTCTCCGGCAATGCGACGGAAACAGCTGCGACACGCTTCTTCTCGTTGAGTCGAGCTTCCAGCTCTTAGCAACACGCAGGCTTCTGCAGACAGAATTCCGAGCAAGGAAATTCAGGGTGGAGATGGTGGTGAAGTCTTGTAGCCCTGAGACTTCAGCAGGAGGCAAGCACAAGTTCAAGCCCTTGGAGAAATATACTGCAAGATGATGAAAGTTCCTTAAAAGTGCCTTCTCCTTTCCTTGGCAATGAAGAAACCACTGCAGGCAAACAGCACACTGGCAGAGGGGCAATCCAAACTCCTGCAGCTTCCTTGGTTCTTCTCCTTGGCAAAGGTTTGTCTTGTTTTCCCAGAAGTGATCTAAAGTCCTGAGGTCTGGGCCACAATATCTTTACCTCAAAATCCTTTATCCTCTAAGGGCTCTGTACCTAGTCCAAGCCAGTTCTGTGCAGTCCTGGAACACTTTGTTTACAGGAATCCTTCTTCCCTTTGCCAGCTTGGTACCAGGGTCATCAGACGCACCACAGGAGGTGGAGCCAGCATTGTGGAAGGCAGGCACATCCCTATTCAGGCCCAGGTGCTACTCCTCTCACCACTCTACATGCAGATAGGTCTGTTCAGCCCTGTGCTGACTCACCCTGTCTCCTGGAGCCTCCCCAGCCCCTGTCACTCACAAACCAGACATGCAATACACAAACTAGCAGATGCAGGGTGGATGGTTAGGTAAGAAAATACCCACTTTCTAAAAGTGTTAATTTCAAACACAGATTGTTAAAACAAGCTTCACTATAAGATGTATTTTATAATTCTGAGTTTTTTGTGGCTGCTGTTGGATATTTGTATTTGAGGACTTTTTGGACTTTGGAGTTTGGATCACTTTTGGATTTGAGATTTTACAAGTAAAGTGGGGTTGTTTGTTTGGGGCATTGCAGTAGCTGCAACTACAATTTTAAAACTTTTTCACAACTTAAAAAAATATATATTGTGGGTAGCCACAGTATCCAGTAGGCCCAGGGTTAGTCATGGGTGCATGATACAACTGTTTCTGTGATTTGTTTTTTAACTTAATTCTCATTTATGTCATGGAATTTTAGCTCACTGTTATATGTTAATTTTTTTTAAATTTTGGGGTGCCTGTAAAGCTTCACTAGCCAGTAGGCCCAGGTGTAGTGAGTGGTGCATGGACCTAGTCTTTCTGTGGGGTGTCTTGAATTTAAACATCATTGAGGGCATAGATGGCATGGGATTGTGGTGATTTTTGTGTGTTTTTTGACTTTTTGGGGTGTTGTTGTGGCCTGGCCATGTGGGTGTGGGCCATTTTGAGACCTGGGACAGGCAGGGTCTGGACATGTGGCTGGGGTCAAGGGGCCATTTTGAAGCCAGGCAGTGTGCTCAGGCCTGCACCCAGTTTGCCTTGCTTTCAACCATTATGCCCAGGGGTACTCAGTGGTGCATGGGCCTAGTCTTTCTGTGGGGTGTCTTGAATTTAAACATCATTGAGGGCATGGATGGCATGGGATTGTGGTGATTTTTGTGTGTTTTTCGACTTTTTGGGGTTTTGTTGGGGGCTGGCCATGTGGGTGGGGGCCATTTTAAGGCCTGGGACAGGCAGGGCCTGGCCACGTGGTGGGGGTCAAGGGGCCATTTTGAAGCCAGGCAGTGTGCTCAGGCCTGCACCCAGTTTGCCTTGCTTTCAACCATTATGCCCAGGTGTAGAGAGTGGTGCATGGGCCTAGTCTTTCTGTGGGGTGTCTTGAATTTAAACATCATTGAGGGCATGGATGGCATTGGATTGTGGGGTTTTGTTTGTGTTTTTCAACTTTTTGGGGGGGTGTTGTTGGAGCCTGGCCATGTGGGTGGGGCCATTTTGAGGCCTGGTCCAGGTAGGGCCTGGCCATGTGGTGGGGGTCAAGGGGCCATTTTGAAGCCAGGCAGTGTGCTCAGGCCTGCACCCAGTTTGCCTTGCTTTCAACCATTATGCCCAGGTGTAGAGAGTGGTGCATGGGCCTAGTCTTTCTGTGGGGTGTCTTGAATTTAAACATAATTGAGGGCATGAATGGCATGGAATTGTGGTGATTTTTGTGTGTCTTTCGACTTTTTGGGGTGTTGTTGGGGCCTGGCCATGTGGGTGGGGGCCATTTTAAGGCCTGGTCCAGGCAGGGCCTGGCCATGTGGTGGGGTCAAGGGGCCATTTTGAAGCAAGGCAGTGTGCTCAGGCCTGCAACAGTTTGCCTTGCTTTCAACCATTATACCCAGGGGTACTCAGTGGTGCATGGGCCTAGTCTTTCTGTGGGGTGTCTTGAATTTAAACATCATTGAGGGCATGGATGGCATTGGATTGTGGTGATTTTTGTGTGTTTTTCGACTTTTTGGGGTGTTTAACTGATTATCCTCTGGCTTCCATTGCTTTTAGGTGCACAAGAGAACCACCAGTGCTAGGAAGAAGTCCTGCAGCGGTGTGTGCAGCACAACTTCACGTGACATCACGTGTGGCACAGACAAGACAACTCTGCAGCTCGTGCAACTGCGGCCTGCTGTTCTGACATCTGTAGAAGATGGCCCCAAAGAAAGGTGGCTGTAGCGCCTCAGCGAAAAAGTTGCCAGTGCCACTGCCAGTAAGAAGGAGCAGAAGAAGTAAGTGGCACCCCCTAACAAGGAGACTGGTGTGCCCACCGACACCTTTTTTGGGAAAAAAAACTACGCCTGCAGCAGCAGCGGTGTCCGCCGGGGACCAAGCTTGAAGCAGCACCTCCACTTCATTGGGCTCAGTGCCACCATGCCAAGTTAAGTCCAAGACCATGAGTGCTGCTGCGGCAGCCACTTTGGTTGTTCAATCACCATAGACCAGTGATGTTGGCTCATCACAAGAAAATACCATCCAATCAACGCCGGGTGTAACTCAGCTGACGAGTGTTTAACAACCACAGCCGCAACGACAACCACAGGTGCAACTAGTACAAGAACAAGTACATGGGCAAGGAAAGGCGCAAGGAGAGGCGCAAGGAGAGGTGCAAGGAGAGGCGCAAGTAGAGGCGCAAGGAGAGGCGCAAGGAGAGGCGCATGGAGAGGTGCATGGAGAGGTGCAACTGGAGCAGCACAACTGCCTACACCGCTTGTTCCTCCAGAAGTAGGGGAACATCGGGAAATTGATATTCAAGAGGAGGTATCATCCGAGGAAGCCACTCCTTCTGATTATGATCCATTGTCTTCCAGATCCCCAGCAAGAAAAAGGTCAAGGAAGGCTACTACTACAACTACAAGTTCCTCTTCAAGCCCCCTTCATTCTGATGACCTTGATCGTGATTGGAACCCAGCAATGCAGTCTGAGAGTGAGTCACGCCATGAGCCGACAAAGGTAGCTAAGCCTAAAAGGAAGGCTCCCGCAAGGCTTCGACTTATGGGTGATGACGACGAACAAGAAGTGGTGTCTTCTGCTGTTGATGAACAGTCCGACGATGACCCAGTCATCACAGTCATCACTCCAGCCCCAGCAGACATTTTGACCCTATCCTGAATGGCTGCTGAGCAGGATGTGGGCGGCGTGGCACTGGTACCACCACCAACGCAGTCAACTACAACACCAACATGACCTACAGCTTCCATATTTTTTTGTCAGAAGGGCCGGCAGGGACCTCCATCCAGCTCGACCTCAAGTAGTGGTGCTGTAAGTGAACAACAGAAATGAATTCAGCCATGCCCATAATCCACTTCATCCGGCATTGAAAGTCAAAGTGGCGCCTCCACCACCAGCAGACATTTCCAGTCCCCAGTTTGGGACTTCTTTACTGTTAGCCAAAGTGCGGAAAACATGGTTGTTTGTTCCATTTGTAAAACATCAGTTAGTCGGGGAAAGCTTGGTACCAACTATGGTACCGGAGGCCAGAGAGGTCATTTCAAGAAACACCGCACTATCATTTGGGAAGCACACATAAGGAAGATCGAGGAAGGCAAAAGAAAAACAAATCCAAATGTATCCCTTGATATTGCATCTGATGATGACGAGAGGCTGATCGTGCAGGGGGGAAGTGAAGAAGCGACAGACATTTTTTCTGGTACCCAGTACCGCTGGCAGCAGCACTGTAGTGGTATCGCCCACACCCTCTACCCCTGCAACATGTATGAGGCACACTAAGAGTCTGGGAGAGACATCAATGCGAAAAACTACATCACTGGGCCTTACTGGTTTGAAGACGTCATCATCATCATCACGTAAAATGATCCAGCCCACCATTCGCGGAATGTTGTGGTCGGAGGCGCCATTTAAACGCAACCACTGAACGATACGCCTGTATAACGCAAAGCTGGCTAAAATGTAATGCTGGACCTTCTCCCTTTTTCTTTCGTGGAAGGGGTGGGGTTTCTAGAATTAGTGGCAACAGTCTGCCCTAAATGGAAGGTTCCTAGCCGGTCCTATTTTGCCAGAGTTGCGATTCCAGCACTACATCAGATGTGCTGGAGGTGATTGGGGCAGCTTTGCAGAAGAGTGCTGTTCAAACTATCCACTTGACAACAGACACGTGGACCAGTTGCCAAGCCCTTGATTACATGTGCATCACTGCACACTGGGTCTCTTTTGCAGGGGTTAGAGATAAGTCAAGTGCAGGTGTTGACCCGGACAAACTTTTTCAAGCTACTCTTAAACATGTAACATTAGCCATGCTTGCCATGGGGAAATCTCATGCTGTAAAAAACATTTTGGAGCAGTTTAACAGTAAGGTCTCTGAATGGCTGCATCCAAGAAATCGCATAGTTGGATATGTTTCCACGGATAGTGGCAGTAATATAGTTAAGGCCATGCAGGATGGTGAGTACTTCAGAGTGCCGTGTTTGGCGCACAGTATTACCATCGTGGTGCAAGATTTCTTGAAAAATGTAAACACAGTCAGGAAGTTAATGACCACCTGCCGAAGAATCTGCACACATTTCAGCCATTCTTTTAAGGCCCGGAAGCAGCTGAGGGGCATTCAACATGAATGTAGACTGCCAGTCAAAGGACTCATCCAGGAGGTGGCAACACGTTGGAAATCAACCTTTTACATGCTTTGCGTGTGTCTGAGCAGTGCATTGTAATCAATGAGTATGTCTTTCAACTGGGTTCTACTATGAAAGACATGAGGCTAAAGTTGGAGGAATGGAAGCTAGTTAAAACTAAAGCCTGACAGACATGCTTCGTCCTTTTGATGTCTTCACGCGTGAAGTCAGCAGGGAGGACTGTTCTTTGAGCAAAGCTATCCCATTGTTGGTCATGCTAGAGCACCAACTGAAGGCGGTGTCTTCAACGTTCAGAGATGATGGTGAAAAGCAAGATGCATATCATTTGGCGGTGAGTTTATTAAGCCGCCTAGTTGACAATGAAAGGCTTAAAAACATACATACAGAACAACATTACATTTGTGCCACTATTCTGGATCCACGGTACAAAAAGGCAGTGGCCAGCAAAGCATTCATTCCTTTTGATGAAGCAGATGTTTCAAAGTACAAACATTGGCTAGCTGTGTCAGCCACTCGGTTCGAAAAAGATCGGCAGAAAATTCAAGGAGCCGGCAGAAGTCCAACTGAATCATCAGGCCATCCGGCGTCAAGTTCCACTTCTGAATCTGTGGGCGAAGGGAGTCACTTTCCCTCACAGCCGTTAACGACACCAGCAGCAACCGTATCATTATCCTCACCTGCACCAGGCCCAGCCATAATATTGTCAGAAGCGGATTGGCTAACTCATCAAGGGTTTGCTCGTTCCAGTGCTGCAAAGGCCACAGATGGTACGCAAAGTGGAGCAACCATGGAGAACCTTGAGTCGATGGTGCAGGCCTATCTGGATGACCCAACAGAGGTCTTTGTTAATAAGAACCCATTGCTGTAATGGTGCAGGAAAATGCCTTTTTGGCCACTGATCACCAACCTAGCTCTAAATTATTTGTCTTGCCCACTTGGAAGCGTATCTTATGAACGTGTTTTCAGTGCTGCTGGTGCCATTGTATCTTCAAAAAGGACCCGCCTCTCGGCCAAAAATGTGGAGAGATTAACACTGATCAAGATGAATCAGCACTTCATACAACCAGATTACAAAGTACGTGAATGCACGCAGGAAGAAGAGGACACCGACTTAGGTGACGGAAGTTCTTCACTGTTACCTGACCCACTCCCGTCTCAATTCATGGAGTTTGAGGACGAGCTCTACTACCCTGACAGAGAGCCCTGAAATTGACTTCCTTTTTTTGTCCTTATTCACTTTTATTTCTGTGTGTCTTTCTTTGTTTTGCAACTTTTACCACAACAAAACTCTAATCACCTAATCACAACAAGTCCATCAGCAGCACTGCCTTCATCTTATACTCCTTATTGGTTTGAAGGTGCCGCAGTCTGCATTCCTGAGGTTCACAAGTTCACAACTCAATCCTGCTCCTCTATACTCCTCCTCCAGACTCCCCCTATCCATTTCCCTCAAGGCAGTTGGATGGATTACGACGAGTCCCCTCAAGTGGGACTGAAATTACTGACTGACTACATGCTTGCTGATTGCTGACAAACTTACTTCTGATATTGACAGGAGAGGCTGCCCTGAGGGCCCTCACTTTCCGAAGAAGATGCGGACAAAAAGTAGAACAGGTAATGAATAATTGAGAAGATGGCATGCAGTGGAATGCAATGGCTGTCTGGCACTGATGAAACATATTGCTGTTTGTTTTCTGTGCATGGAATGATGAATCATATGTCTTATCTTAGTTATTATTTAACCTTTTACACAGTAATTGTAACTCATGTCAACTACTCTGTTTTTTTACCTTGTTTAATTCGAATTGTACTTCAAATACAGGGGCCACTATGTTGCATTTCACAATATGCAAAATGTCCTTGGAGCGGACTCACTTTCCAATATACCATGATGATTAATTAAGTAATATATCTTTTTTCTTCACAGTCACTCACTGGGATGGATGGATCATCAGCGTCGGTTGGGTTTACGGAACAACTATGGCCAATTCGTGAGTGGCAAACAGTTAAACCAGCCTACAACATCTACTACAGCAGAACTACATGTCTGTCTATTCGTGGTATGTAGTGGTCGAGGGTGAGGCAGTGTATTATTGTTGTTATGCCAAGCAGAGTCCACTCCAGACAGCAGTTCATGGAAAATTGGGGCTATGTGGCTTGCTGCATACAATTAGATATGCTTTGTCTGTCTGACAAAGAGCCTAGGTATGCTACAATAGGTTGCTTCACTCAGTGGTGCCTGCCTTGACCGTCTCCATGGCACTGCCTCAAGCTTGGGCCAAACATCCGTTATGTTTACAAAATTAGCTTTTTTTTCGGTATTTCGCAAATCTCGCGAAATTACTGAAAAATCGCAAATTCTTGAGCGGAACGGATTTTTGGCCCATGCTTGTGGCAGGGCCATGCAGATGGTCAAGGCAGGCACCACTGAGTGAAGCATCCTCCTGATGTAGCATACCTAGGCTCTTTGACACAGACAGACGAAGCAAATCTAGGGTTTAGTGTTCAGTGCGATTTACTAGGGTTTTTGGGATTAAGTTGGTATGGTTCACGCTGAGTCTAGGGCTCGGGCCCGATGCAGGCTCATTCATAATGATGTTGGCAAGGTTTTAGGGGGGTTTGGTGTTCTTTGGTCCAGAATTGGCAGAATCTTGGCCTTTTTGGGTGTTTTGCGGGCGCGTGTGTTCGGGTGAAAACTAAGTGAAAACTAATCATAGACCTTCTTCTTCTTCTTCTTCTTCTTCTTCAAAGAGCGCAGTGGTTCGATTTTGTTCTGCCTTGCTGAGATTCTTGTGAATCTGTGGAACAAGTGACAGTCCAGGTAAGTTTCAAGAGGATCGAAGTAGTGGAAGTGCTGAAAACAGCAATGTTTTGTGAACAGCGCAATTTGCCATGTTTTGAATATACCAGTATTGCATGTTTTTGGGGGGCTGTGTGGGAGTGTTCTAGATTTGTGGGGGTGAGTCGGGGGGGCTGGTAGCACTGCTAGGGTAGTCTAATTTTGATTGCGAGTCGTTTGAAGAAAATCCATGGTGGAAAAGGGGGGTTTGGGCCTAGTTGCAGACAGCGTTTTAGCACAATTTAAACTGAGGCCTAGCAGGATTGCGTGTTTTTGGGAGGCTGTTTGAGGGTGTTCTAGATTTGTGGAGAGGGTCTGGGGGTCTGGGAGCACTGCTGGGATAGTCTAATTTTATTGCGAGTGGTTTGAAGAAAATCCATGGTGGGAAAGAGGAGTTAGGGCCTAGCTGCAGAGCACGTTTGGACCGATGTTGACTGGTTGGCTGAAAATTTTCTAAGTATGAGTTTTTGCATTTTTGCATTTTGCCAGTTTGGTGGTGTTCTGCTTTTTTGCGTGTGGCTGCATGGGTCTGGGGGCATAGCTCGGAAGGTCTAATATCGGAATCAAGTGTTTTGGACCAAATCCATGGTGAAAAAGTTTTTCCGTTTTTGCTCACTTGCCTGTTTTTGGGGTGCTGTTTGGGGGGCTTCTAGGTTATTGCGGTGGGTTTTGGGGTCTGGGAGCACTGCTGGCACAGTCTAATTTGATTACATTTGTTTTTCAGAAAATCAATGGTGGAAAAGGGGAGATAGGGCCTAGCTGCAGAGCACATTTGGGCTGAATTGAAGGTAGGCCCATTTTTGCCTTTTGCCTGTTTGGGGGTGTTCTGCTTTTTTGCGGGTGGCTGCAGGGGTCTGGGGGCATAGCTCGGAAGGTCTAATATCGGAATCAAGTGTTTTGGACCAAATCCATGGTGAGAAAGTTTTTCACTTTTCAGAGTTTTCGCTCACTTTCGTGTTTTCGGGTGCCTGCTTGGGGGGGTTCCTGGTGTTTGGGGGGGTTGGGGGGGTCTTGGAGCTACGCTGAGTATGGATAGTTTTGATTGGAAGTGGTTTGAAGAAAGTCCATGGTGGCAAAGGGGAGTTAGGGCCTAGCTGCAGAGCGCGCATGGAGTGATTTGGGAATGAGTCCCCGTTTTTGCATTTTTGCTTTTTGGCTGTTTGGGGGTGTTAAACTTGTTTTCGCCTGGGTTGACGGGTCTGGGGGCATTGCTGGGAAGGTCTAATACCGGATAAAAGTGTTTTGGAGAAAATCCATGGTGAAAAAGTTTTTCACTTTTCAGAGTTTTTGCTCACTTTCATGTTTTCGGGGACCTGCTTGGGGGGTTCCTGGTGTTTGGGGGGGGCTTGGGGGGTCTTGGAGCAGCGCTGGGTATGGATAGTTTTGATTGCAAGTGATTTGAAGAAAATCCATGGTGGCAAAGGGGAGTTAGGGCCTAGCTGCAGAGCGCGCATGGAGTGATTTGGGAACGAGGCCTAAATTTGTCTAAGTCCCCGTTTTTGCATTTTTGCTTTTTGCCTGTTTGGGGGGGTTCTGATTTTTTGCAGGTGGGTTGGCGGGTCTTGGGGCATTGCTGGGAAGGTCTAATATCGGAATCAAGTGGTTTGGACTAAATCCATGGTGAAAAAGTTTTTCCGTTCTTGTTCACTTGCCTGTTTTTGGGGGGCTGTTTGGGGGGTTCCTGGTGTTTGGGGGAGGGTTAGGGGGTCTGGGAGCACTGTTGGCACAGTCTAAATTTTATTGCATTTGTTTTTAAGGAAATCCATGGTGGAAAAGGGGAGTTATGGCCTAGCTGCAGATCGCGCATGGAGTGATTTGGGAATTTGCATTTTTACTTTTTGCCTGTTTGGGGGGGGGGGGTTCTGCTTTTTTGCGGGTGGGTTGCCGGGTCTTGGAGCATTGCTGGGAAGGTCTAATATCGGAATAAAGTGGTTTAGACTAAATCCATGGTGAAAAAGGGGGGTTAGGGCCTGGGTTAGGGTTAGGGTTAGGGTTAGGGTTGAGGGGAAAGATTCGCAAATTTCGTCCACACTTATTTATCCTTCAAAAGGAGACTCGGAGTACACACTTTCGAAATGATGTTTGTATGTTTTGTAATACTGTCGACTCTGAAACTGAAAGTGTTATTTTTGCACTACACAGCATACCTTATATTTTTTTAAGTGGTTCACTTACTGTTTTTTCTCATCAAAAATTACAGGACGGCTTTTACTATGTGCCATGGAACAAACGCTGAACTCAGACGCAATCCGCAATTACTCATCAGGCAGCCAGCGGACAGTGTGTCTGGTCACCAATATTCATTGACGGAGCATAAGATGGAATGGAGGAGTACATCCCAAATAATAGGAATGGCAGGATGCATGCAACTTCACCAATTCAACAGGACAACTACAACATAAAGTTACTGTATTCTCTCTTAACTTCTCCTTATCTTTTAAATGTTATTGTTGTAAAAAACTTGAACTTCTACGAATGTGACTAGGTGTGTTTCTTTGTTCTCTGCTTCAAAGTCATCTCTCCAGCTATTTCATACATTTCTTTGCAATTTTTATGCATTAGTGCACTACCTTTATGTCCCATAAAAGATTTATGTATATCTTTGAATCCAAAAATGTGTTTCTCTTCATTTGTTGTTTGTACATGCAGTGTTTTTTTTCTTCTCTCCATAAAACTTTTCCCAAAAAAACCCCATTCCCATCCAATCTTCAAAAACCCTAACCCTCTTCCCCCGGGCTGTGTGGTTTTTCATTGAGGTATGACTATGACAACAAGAAATTCCACATACTTGCAGGGGAGGATAAGGTCTAAGCAGCACCAGAAACATGTTGGAAAATGGAATTTCATGTGCGACATTGTGAATTGAGCAGCAAACATCAAGCTCGTACACATGACGAATCAAATAGTTAATTCTTATGTTTAAGTATCCTTTGCCTTCATATAATATTTCTTATAGTAGCCATAGTCCACGAAGCTAGTAAAGTTATATTTAGAATACTTTAGCACTGCTTAGGCTACAATTAATGGCACTGTTCTGTAGCGTACTATCTATCATACTGTTTCTAATGCTAGGTTCAGGCCACTCAATGTTTCAAATCCTTTTTTTCATATGCTGCTACTGTCAGTGTGTACCACTACTACTACCAGCACAACAATGATATTTCATCCGTCGAGGATTCATGTCAACAACCAACCATTTGCCATGCAGGTAACCCTGTGGCTACCCCTAATCTCAAACACGAATCACAGGTAAGATAAGCATTTTGGAGAGGTAGAATAATGGGCTCAGACTGGGAGGAGAGCAGAGACTGCCAGTACTACTAGTAAAGTACTAGTTGGGCTACTGAATTCACTAACTCGGTTACTGGCACTTTGGTACATTTCAGGACTAGATGTTTCATTCATGCTGGTAAGTTGGGAAGAAACCAAACGTCCAGTAACCACCACCCACCCCCACACAAAATAATATAAACGTGTATACTATGTTTTGGTATGAAAAATAATTATTAAGAAATATATTCATGTAGTACAAAAATAAAATAAGTTAACCCAACTCACCCCCCTACCTAACCCCAACTAATGTCCAAAAGTCCAAAAGTCCCCTTTCCGAAACACCCAATTCCCACCTCCCAACAGTCTTTAAAAAAGGGGCAAGGGACAGTCACTTCCTCCGGTGGTGTAGTGTGGACAGCTGTTGCTGCACATCCCAGCAGCTCTTTGCGGAGGTCCCAGGAGCTGGCACTGATGTTTTCCGGCCATCCGCTCCAGGTACTCCACTCTCTTACAGAGGCGGCGACGACGTACCATCCAGGATCTGGGGGGGCAGCTGATCGTGTTGCTGCTGTGCGCTGGCGGGAGGCTGTCGGGCCATGGCTCCGTTTGGCTGGAGGCTTCTGGCTGGTGGACACGGGGGCACTGGGGGAGGATGCAGTGGTTGCTGTCTCCTCCTCCTGCTCCCGAGCCCACAGACACCGATACTCGGCACAAGTAGCCTCTAGCTTACGGTCCCTGGCCCGGACAGCCATCTCCTTTCTGGTGAGCTTTGTTGGAGTAGCATCAATATGAAGAAAGTAAGAAAAAACTGTAACCAATAGTCTTTAACATAACGTCAAAATAATTTTACTGAAAGTTGACTCTCAGTAATACCAGCAAGTAGCAAACACAGTATACCATTTTGCCATGTATCTTTCTGCCGTCTTTTTAGGCCTGTGACATTACTGGGAGTTTCAGGAATTCCACTATCAGGACTATGGATGGACTCACTAATACATTACATCCATAGTCAGAGAGTACTAAAAAAAGTCTTCTGTTTTTTTCTCTTGTTTTGGAAAAGAATTTAGTGGTACGTGAACTTGTAGTAACCGTCATGGCAGCTCACTCAGCCATGATGACGCAGACTTGCAGTACTTTAAGCAGTACATGCAGGTGGGGATAGGAAGCTCTTACCTTTCTATAGGGGTGGCTCTGCCACTGGCCATACTCGGTTACATCAAGGGCTACTGCTCAATGTAATGATATCTTTCGCACTGCCCCCCCCCCCCCCCCCCGGGCCTTTACTACAACAAAAGAAGAATGGAGATTATTCAATTCTGATCATATATCATTATCCTGCCGATCACATGATCTTTGGTTATATGACGGATGCCTTTAGGTGCTTTGTTTTGATAGATTGAGAGAAATACAGCGATAGTCCACCAATGACACAGCTGAAATAAAATTATTACATAGGGAGTGAGTGTGGAACCCATATTTGGCGGAGGAAGTGACTTGACTTGATATAATGTTGTCAACTATACAATCCATACACAATAGATGCTGTGCTTGCAAAGTAAAGTACTGTACTGTTAGTCAAGACAGGGAGTATTTGTGATCAATCACAAATTCTAGTATTTGGATTTCCTCAGCTTTGCTACTCTGGCACGGACATGCTGTTCAAAGTAACAATCTATAGCCACTCAGCTTCTGCTCTACTACATCATACACCTTTGCTATCAATGAGGAAATAGAAGATAACATCCAGGCTTCCAAAGTACGTCTATCATTCTTCTTAATGTCTCAAATGTCCCAAGTTTTCTTTTTCGCAACAACCAACTAACACCCTTTTCATTATGTTTTGGAAACCACCATCTTCTTCTCTTGACTTGCATTAAAAAACACCATTCTTTACAGACATAAATGTTAAGACTCGCTTGTCCTTCGTTTCACCCTTCTTTCACTTTCGTTCTTCACATTCCTAAAGTAAATCTGATATAGTCAAATAGAGGGGGCCATAGCTTACCCGAGAAGTACCACCGCTAATGCTATTACAAGTCAAGGTTGACTGTCTTCTCCGTGATAACCAGAAAAGTAGTTCTAAATTAGTAAATGTTCTTAACAGTGCAGTGTACTTGAACTAGTGTACTGTACAGTACATCATACACTCCTTTGCGAGCCTACTCAAAAATGCCAATAAGTAAGGAGTATAATAACTTACCACCGTCTGCCGCTGCTGAGCCTTCCCCCATCTCCTCCTGGTGGCGCCGCCGCATCCGCCCTTAGAGTGGAGCCCTCCGCAGTGCTGGCCCCGGCACTGGTGGTCAGCTGTGCCGCATCAGATGTTGTGACGTCTAGAAAAAACATGTCATATTTTCAGATGCCATACGCAACCCCCTATTTCGTCTCGTAATGGAAGGAAATGTTACATAACACATGTTTTATTACTGGGATTGAAAAATAGTAACAGTTTAGGGGAGGGTGTTAACTTTTTAGATGCTTATTCCATTAAATGCTACACTTCTTAGGACAACTGATGAATGCTTGTTTAACGTGCACCATTTTTCTAATTACAGAAAGAAGATTACATTGCCCTTCTCCCAACAAGACAATTCACCAACTACTAGTAAGTCATCACCAGCAGTACTTTAAGTACTTTAAAGAAGGTGGTGGCTCCGCACAGTTTTCTAATAATTTCATTTGTCTGTTAACTATTACGTTAAAGTAATTTGATTCATGGCAATGTTGTTTAAACTTTAACGTCATCTATCAGCAGTGCTCGCTCCGAATACTACGCTATTTTTGTTTTATTTCTTAATTGAAAATAAAACTTTAAAACTAACAAACACTGTGTGTTTTTTGTACACGAGTGAGTGAGAAGAAGGGTTTGAACTACTGCACTTGGAAGTCATGTTTCAGTGGCTCAGATAGGCCGGGACTCGGCGGTAGCCTTCTTCTGTTGCTCTGAGTCGTAAAATCATTGGTGAGACACACTGCATAGTCGGTCAGGAGATTGGGGGTTCAACTTCTGTTCTGGGTCAGAGTTTGGTTTAACACCGTTTGCCGACTGGGCAAGCTTAGCTTCCTACACAGACCGATTCATAATCATAAATAGTAGTAGCACAGAGAGTGATGGTAGAGGCAGGATAAGTATGTAGAAAGTAGTCTAGATTAGAAGAAGATCAAAGACTATTTTGTAAAAAATAGAATTAGGAAACAGTTTGTAATGAGTAGAAGCTGTAAAATTTAGGGAAGTATAAGTATTAATATAACAATAGAACAACTTACTGAGGCTAGCAGAAGAGCCTGCAAGGGACTGCTGTGACTGTCCACCTTCTTCCACCGGAGTCTCAATGGTGCTGCTAGTCGCCTTGCCCCTGGGAGGTGCTGATGATTATGAAATAAAGAAACACAACATGGATGATTGTTTTTTTGAAATATTTTATTTCTTTGACCACAGTCTAAAATTATCTCGGGGAAACAAATTAGCAACAATTGCACTACATATTAGTAACAATTGCACTACATGTATTAACCTATCTGATCTGGTCAACTAGGAGGATACTATTAGTACAGAATTGCTGGATTCGCAGGCCGTCTACTTGGAAAGTTATGTAAATAACCAACTAAACCATCAAAAAAAAAGTTCTACTACGACTGCCAGCACTCAGCAGCACGCGATATGACAGACACAGTCCGTCATCATGATTGCAGAGCACTAAAAATGTCCTACTACTGCTACTAATAACAAGTTATAATATACTCAACCTATCAATCCATCACTATCTCTTCTTCTTAGTGGCAGCAGGAGTACAAAGGAAGGATAGACTTGAGTCTCTAGTCTTTCTAGCATTACGCAGTTCTGTAAAGTACTACACTCATACATATTCTCAGGCCAAATGGTCACAAAGTTGCAAACAAGTAAGCATAGTAGCAACGCCACTGAGGAGGCGAGCAGCTGCAATCACAGAAGCTATTTAAACACTATTTTACCTGCAATGTAATCGAATAGGCAGCATTCTTGCTCTTCGGGAAAAACATATATTAGCAATATAACACAGAGCAGAATAATACAAAGTAATTATTAAATAGCTACTCACCAAGGCCAGGGATCTCCACACCTAGCAGATGGAGCAGGTCCTGCTCCTGGTCGAGGACGTTGGCCTACCGGTGCATAGCTTGGTCGTAGGTGCGCCGGACCCCCGACTCCCTCCGCATGGCCTGGCACACCTTATCCCACCGCTGGCGACACTCCCGGAGGCCATACCCTTGACCGGGCCTGCCCCCTGCTGCCACGGTCTTAGGGAGGTGGCGCAGAACAAAAAATACAAGGGCGGCCACCTCCACCGTGGTGAAAACCTCCCTGGCCACTACATCAACTCCCCTCAATCGCCCGCAAGGGAGCCGGCTACGGGGTGCGGGACTCTTCCCCTTTGATTTGCCGGCTCCCTTTGCCATGGTCCTGGCCGAAAGAAGAAAAGAATAGGGGGAAGAAATAAAAAAAAATAAAAGAGAGAGCTAAACCAAAAAGGAGTTATAAAGTAACAAAAAATTGAAAAAAACACAAAATATAGATCTAGACAAATAGAGAGATAGATAATGAGCAAAAAAGAGCAAAAAAAGTTCAAAGAAAGTAAGGATGGCAAAGATTCAAGCAGGATTCAAAAAGCATGCACAGGACCATAGCAATGAAATAAAAACAAGATGGCTGCGCCCATTGAGGACCGCGTGGGTAAGTTTGCGCGATATTTCCCCCGCGAGCACTCAAAAACACGCGCAAACTTGTAATAGAGCGCCGTACACAACGCGACATTGCCAATAGCGCCCGGAAACGGAAATACGCAATGTGCACAAGATGGCCGCGCCTATGTAGGACCGCATGGGCAACCTCGCGGTCGGTGCGCTGCAAGCGGTCCGCGAATTAGCAAAAAACCCAGCGAACACGAAAAAAAAAACAAATTCGTAAATTCGCACAAATTTGCTTTCCTGCGATTTTGCGGATCACGAATCCGCAAATTTCGCCCATACTTAGTAGAAAGGGGAAGGTTTAGGGTCTGACAAGTGGGGGCAGTTACCAAGTCGAGATGGCAGTATAAGACTGCCCACAGGCTCTGCAGTGGCAGGCCTGGGACACACTTTACAAGCTGCTTCTGTGGGTGGCACAATCAGTGCTGAAAGCCCACCAACCGCATTTGATTTACAGGTCCTGGGCACATGTGGTGGACTGTACTAAGGACCTGGCAAGTAAATTAAATAGGCCAATCATGGAGTCACCAATCAATACATCAATTTAACATAGGGAGCACTTGCACTGTGGCACTGTATAACAGTGTCACAGTGCCCAAAGCACCTAAACCAGCAAAACATATCGAAAACAGAGGAGGCAATCAAAGAAAAATGGAGGGGAGACTCATGCCAATGGTACCGGGTCTAACAATGTGTCTAAATTATGTATTTATGATGTTAGGACAATGTTGGTGTGGCAGCTATGCATACAAAGTCGACCACTTAGCTCTTTAAAACAAACTAAAATTCTCAATTGTGCATTTCATGCAGATAACTAGTGTAAAATCACTGTCATCTAGAGGCTCTTTCCAATGATGGATCTAACAAACTGTAACTGTAAGGAGGGGTCCCTAAACCTAAGATTTAAATTAAATCTAAGATGCCAGATGGTGACGGCAAACCCCCTCCACATCTGACTCAGTTTCAGCAGTGTAAGCAGAGGGGATCTAAGCAACTTTTCGTAACTCCATCTTTGACCTCGCCTGAATTTCAACCCCACTCAGGAGTTAAGCTGTCTAATAGATTCAAGGCCCTAGAAGTTCAGGACTCACATACCCTTCATAACTCCCTTCTTGAATCTCACGTTCCACAAGATAGGGTAAAGGAAGCATTAATCCCCGGGGGAACCTCTGGGGGAATAACTATGACCTCTGGAAATGGGGAAGCTGAGAACACTGGACCAGTGTCGCACTCTTTGTCTGACATCCTAATTGCCATGAAGAAATGATAAGCGGCTTTAAGGTGTCAGAGATGAATCAGGCAGAGCTGGCAAGTCGGTTCGCCGTCTCTGGAGCAAACCAGGTGGCAATTAAATCCTCAAGCGAGGTGTTGGCCCAGAAACTGGAGGAGGTGCCAGCAAGAACGGACCATATAGAGGCAGAGATTCCAGTAATTAAGAAAGCAATAAGCTCTACGGCAATGGATATGGCAAAGTTGACAACACAGAATAAGGTGTTAACAGACGATCTAGAAAGGCTGGAGAATCACTCCCGGAAAAACAATTTTAGACTTCTGAATATTCCGGAGAATCTTGAAGGGACGGAACTCAAGGGAGTCATTATTTTGTTGTTACAAAGGACAGTTCTTAAAAGTTTCCGGACATAAATCTGACACAGGAGATTCAAAGAGACCATTAAGATCCATTTAGGAAGAAGCCCAGGCAGCAGAAACCCAGGAAGATCTTGGTTAATTTTCTTTCCTATGCTGTTAAAGAGCAAATATAGTCTGCAGGCCTAAGGGAGGGTTCAGTCTCCTTTTCACTCACAGGGCAAGAGCCAATCACCTTCCAGATAAGATCTGATATATCTCACACAACAGCAACCAGGCAATGGGTGCTTGGGAGTAGACTAGAGGAATTAAAAAGTCTGGGAGTCAAGGCTCAGTTGAAGTTCCCAGCTGAGTTACGATCCATGTTTACCAACCAAATGTATCAATTTCGCACTACTGAAGAGGTAGATGAGTTCATGGCAAAAATCAGAGGAGGGAAATCAGGGAAATGAATATGAGAAGGTGTTAACATGGGGGCATAATAATAGTACAAATAGCTTTTTACAACGGATGCTTAGATCATCCATTCAGTTCTTCTTTTTGTAAAACATTTTAGTATATTAACTGAGGTGGGTGCGACTAAATAGGCTTCACCTATTGGAAGGGAGGGTTCCTCATGGGAGCAAAGGGGCACAGGAGGGTGGGAAGGGGACACTGGGTGGGGAGCAATGGGATAAAATAAAAATAAAAACTCGTCTCACTTTAGGATTTTATCATATGGGTCGATGGATCTGGGTCAGGAATTTCCAGTTGGATGGCAGGAGTAGCAGCTCAACACAGTAAGATTAGTTTTATCTCCTGAAACTTAAACGGACTGAGATGCCGAAGGAGACAAAGACTGATAATGAAATACCTAGAGCTCTCTGAGGCACAGGTCTGCCTTCTACAAGAAACACATTTAACTGCTGGGGAATCTAAAAAACTGTTTTCCGATACGCCCTGGGTTGAGAGTTATTGTTCTTCTAAACAAGTAATAAATAGTTGTGGAGTTGCAATTCTGATAAAGCGGGGGTTAGCGTGTTCTATAAAATCAACACAGACGGATCAAACTGGGAGATGGATCGTTGCGCATCTGGACCTGTGCTTCTTTTTATGGCCCAAATGTGGACGACTGGTCATATATTTCCAAACTTTATTCAAAGCTAATCTTGGAGAATCCACCAATGATCGTGGGGGGGTGACTTTAATGTCCTCCTAGATCCCCTTAAGGATAGGTCAAATCAAGGTCACTATATATTGGCACCTTGTATTTGGCGTGCAATGAAGAATCTGATGCATGACCTGGAGTTGGTAGATGCTTGGAGGGGCAAGATGGGAGATTTAGCTGGGTTTACGTTTTATAGTAAAAGATACCATCATTTTTCCAGGATTGATTATATGTTAGTGAGCAGAGATCTCTTGGTTAAAACGTCTGCTGTTTCTATTCTCCCAATCCACCTTTCAGATCATGACCCAGTTCTGTTATCATATAAAAAAATAACAAATACGACTCAAACTAGATGGACACTCAATAGGGGAAAGTTGACCGACCCTGACATCATCCAGGACATTAAAGCATCCTCCTTAGAGTTTTTTGATATTAACATAGGTTCAACGACCATGGAGGTTGTTTGGGACGCCTTTAAGGCTAATCTTAGGGGTCAGCTCCATGGCCTTATATGCTCTAAAAATCAAGCTGAAGGACAGGAGTTCAAATTGAGAGAGGAAAAAATTAAGCAGTTAGAAGCAGAATTTCTCTTGTCAACAGGAGGGCCACCTGAAAGGATGAGTAACGCACAGGAAAATCTAGAGCTAGCTAGACAAGACTTTAGAGGGAACTTAGATGAGAAATGTAAGGCTCAATGGCTAAATAAGAATATGGAGAACTATGAGTATGGTGAGAAGGCTGGTGCCCTGGTGGCATGGAAATCTATAACTGACCGCTCAAAAAACAACATTAGCGAGTTAGTAATAAATAACAGTGCGGATAAATCTACTGGCATAGAGGACATACAGTACTGCCTATTCTCCTTATTCACAGATCTTTATAGGGTGAACTTGAGCCCCTCAAAACAACAAATACGGGCATGGCTGAGCACTAAATCATTATCTTCCCTAACGCAGGCTGGTAAAGATCTCCTGGACTCACCGATCTCGTCGGAGGAGATAAAAACTCAAATAAAGATATCTAAAATAAGAAAGCATCCGGTATGGATGCCCTCCCAAACAAGGTTTATAAACTTCTGTTTGATGAGATAACTCCAGCATTGGGGACTTTATTTCAGTCAATTTATAACCCAACAGGGCAAATCCCCAGCTCATGGAGGGAAGCAACTATTATTTTAGTACCTTAACCTGGGAAAGACCCCCTGAGAGCAGACTCTTATCGTCCGATCTCCCTGCTGAATGCTGACTGTCAAATCTTTATGGGTATATTAGCATGGAGATTGGCTAAACTGGCCCCTGGATTTGTCAATGCTGACCAAAAGGGGTTCATCAATGGACGTTACGTCCAGGAACAGACACAGCTGCTTATTGGCAAGATAGACCTGGCCATAGTAAGATCAGAACCCTTGGAGGTAATCTCCTTAGATGCGTTCAACAGGGCCTGCTGGACTTACCTCTGGGAGGTATTGGAAGTAATGGGCTTTGGCCGTGTGTTCATTCATACCTTAAGACAATGCTACCAGGGAGCCTCAGCAAAAATTTTGATCAACGGATCACTCACTTCTAGTTTTGAAATTCAGAGGGGAACTAGGGAGGGGTGCCCTATTTCCCCCTTTTTGTTTGATTTATACATAAAGCCGTTGGCCCAGGCTATAAGGTTAGACAAACTAATCCCTCCCTTTAAATTTCAGCAGTATTCGTCTAAAATAGCACTATATGCTAATGATATTATTCTCTGTACCAGAAACTCAGAAGCAACAATGTCAGGGGTTGAGATCCACCTGGGGGAGTTTGGTCTATCTCTGGGTATCTAGCCAACTCCTCCAAGACGGAGGTAATGTGCTGGAATATTGAGCAGTGGAGGGGGCAGATCAGTACAGAGTTTAAATATCTGGGCATTACAATAGTTAAAGAGCTCGAGAAGATTCCCCCTATTAATCTTACAAAAGTTACTAAAGAATTAGACCGTCTTTTCGTAAGGTGGAAGAATCTTCCCTTCGCTATATATGGGAAGGTAAATCTAATAAAAATTACTATCCGCGCCAAGTTGACTTACCTATTTAACGCTGTCCCCCTGAAGTTTTCCCAACACGGTATTTCGAAAATCCAAAGTAAGATCGGGAGTTTTGTACGGGTAGATAAGGGAGTGAGGCTGTCATGGAAGAAACTGAGGCGGATGTTAGTCAAAGGCGGGTTAGCCCTCCCAGACATCAGCTAGTATCTGGTAGCATTTCAATATAAAGCCACCCGGATGCTTTTGACAAAACCTGCGGTTTCAGCTTGGGGGCTATTGCTCAGTGAACTGGCAAGGAATGAAGGTGGGGGTAGCGCAGAGGGGTTTCTTTACAAATTTGGGTCACCTACATTTTTTAAAAGAGTGCGCCTGAAGGTCCTTAACCATGCATTAGGAATCTGGTTCAAAGTAAGGACTAGGTGTGGGATAGGTTACTATTCTGACCAAGCTCATGTTTGGGACTCCCCGGGGACCCCTCTCTGTCTCACAGATGGACTGGCCGGCCCTATTAACCCGTTGGCTGCGGCCGTTTTAAAAAACGGGTGCGGTCACGTCGGCCATTGGCCGACGACAGCACCAGCGAGGTAGTGCTGCCGTCGGCCAATGGCAGACGGCAGCAGCCAACGGGTTAGGAGAGCTGGAGTCTCTATTTGGTCAGATTTGGGGGACGCTAATGGTATCCACTTGTGGGAAATAGTGAGAGCCAGAATAGGCCCAGGCATATCAAAATGTAAGTTTTTACAACTGAAATCCTGGTTCGAGGCGGATAGCGGGGGTATTAGGGGAGATTGGGATGCAGAGGTTCTATTTACATCTGCCCAACAGCTGAAGAAAGAAGTTTTGATCTGGTAAGGGAAGCTGGTTGAAGCAGATGATCAGCACATCCCAACACAGGCATCTGCTTGGAATCAATCCCTCTTTGAATCTGTAATAGGGGACCTCTTAGAACCTTCCCTAAAACTTCTATGTAAAAATACCAAATCAGCTAGCTTAAAGAAGAATCACTTTTTTGTGACTAACCGTATTTACTACACCCCAGCTAAAATAGCAAACTTTGCCCCAAACCCCTAGCCGAAATGTCACAGATGTATGGCGTCAAAAGCCAACGACATTCATATTTTTTTGAGTGCTCAGAGCTGGGTCCGTTCTGGAAAGGAATCAGGGACTATCTGTGCAAGCTTCTTGATGTCAACATTGTGGTAAATGGATCTTTAGTCTTCTTTGCTAACGATAGACTCTTAAAAATGGATCTGGCAGCGACTAATAGAGGATTATTGCTATGTCTTATCCTGCTGGCGCGCAGAGAGATATGTATGAAATGGAAAGATCCTAATCCCCCAAGAATGGAGGATTGGCTTAAATCTGCATTTGCGATGGCTCGCCTTGACCTTGTTGGCTGTAGCAACACCTCAACCAATCTCTGGCAACCCCTTATTAATATGGGCTGGTATCTAAGACTGTTTTGATAACTATGCGGAAAGGTACCCGGTCCTATGATTACACCTAAACTCTAATGAAAGGAGTTGGTCGGAAGACCTAAGCAAGTGCAGTTGGCCGGAGGGCGCCCAGGTTTATAACAACGGCTGTAACATTCTGCAATATGCTTATAGGTGAGATGAGGACAAAAATTAAAAAAAAATAAAAACTGTAACTGTATGAATTTTCAATGCAGGCTTTGGTCTATGTTTTGGATAGCTGTATTAGTATTTGCAACTGTTGTTTTTTTCTTTGGCGTTATCATTTTCTTTCTGGAGAAATTCCTACCTTCACACATATATTATGAAATTATTGAAATTTCCACCTGCAGATCACTCAAACTGCAATTATATTAAAAAAATAATATGAAGTATCTCAATATCATTTATATTCACAAGAATATTAGAGGATGTTGAGAATACTTTAAAATTCTTGTGTTCACATTACAACAGCCACTTAGAACCCCAATGTCCAAACCGGCACTACTACTAAAAACTTTTTTGTCATACTATGCTACAGTTCCTTTTGGACTAATGGCTCATTAGATACTTCAAATAAAAATTGTCAGCCAGAGAACCCTTCACTGGTAGCCTATGACGGCAAACGCATAAACACAACTGCATTCTACTGCGCTTCCAAGTGTGTGACTGGAGAGTGAAGCAAAACAAATCGTTATAGTCCTATTATAAAGTCTAAGGTCCTTTAATATATCTCTATATTTAAACCAGTTGACATACGAGTGCTTGAAAATTTGTGGTATAGGATTTTTTTTTTGATTCAGATGAATCCATTTTTATTAAAGTAGCTTTTGTATTATTGATTAAATAGTTTTGTCAGTTCCTGGAGAGGACTTTGATATACGTGCAAGACAACCTGAAACAATGTTTTAATTATTAGACCAAGAGGCATTTTGGATTAAAGTTATAAAGGTGCATTCGTTGCATTCATTATGCAGAAGGATTAACCCGCTTTGACCCCGAGTGTGAGTTTTATTAGTGTTGCGGAGTAAAAGACACGGCTTTAATGCAAAGCTGTCCCCTGATGCTTAAGTTCCCCTCTTTATTACTTTCTTCTGTAAATGCTTTTTACGTTTCCAATTGACCTTGGAGCAATTTTCGAGGCTATTTCGGTGACAATGGGAGTCGGGCGCCAGTAGGGTTTTATATCTAGTTAACATGAAGCAAAGAGAATGAAAGCCAGTCGAGATAAGGAATGCTTCCTACAGAGGAATGAGGGCTCAACGTTACCTTGGACGAGAGTGCACGCGGAATGCCTACTGTTCAGAGCTCTGGCTGAACTGTGAGCCGTGAAGGAACGCGCTGCGTTAAGAAAACACAGACAGACCACTGAACGTGCAGACACTCCAAGACGCAGGAAACCTTCCCATAACAACTGTCCCGGCAAAGGGGACTTTCGGAAATGCCCCGCACAAGTCACACCACTCCCCTAGGCTACATCTGAGCTCAGGGACTCCTTCAGGGTAACGGGTGGTTGCTGTCTTTGATATTCAGTGCACGAAATTAGCGTGATTGATTGAAAGTCAGATAATAAAACATACTTTCCCAGATCTCCTTTTTTGTACCGGTGGGCAATATATTCTGCTCCACCTGCAGAATTGGCAGAATTTTAGCCACTCCGCGTTACAATTGTAACATGGTGTTCTGGCCAAATTCTGCCATCCGCCGCATGGCAGAGTTTTTCTTGTGTGTGGCTCGAAAGCAGTAAGTTAGGGAGGGCAAGCGAGATTTGCCATCCCTTATGATGATTTTGGGTTGCGATGAGGGCACCCAGCGAGATTTCTCCAACGCAACTCTTTGGAGGTCAGAAAGCTGCAGCTTGAGAGAAAATCTGATCAAGTGGCAGCAAAATCAACTTGAGAAACTGCTCCATTTGGAGCTGCTTGCTCGGTGCCATTTGCGCTGGTTTATCAGAACGGAATGAGATCCTGGTGCTAAACCACAGAACGAGCAGTGCAACGTGCCTATTTCCACCCGTTTCCGGAACTCTGCGGAATCTCGCTGAGTTTATTTGCAACTCTGCGGAATTCCACTCAGGACTACTTTTCTCAAACAAAAAAAAATCATCTGATCACGAATTTGTATCAATGATCTAGATTACTGATTTACCAAATGTTGGAGTTTCAGTTCGTACTTTTTATAATCTCTTATGAAAGTGAAAAGCCAAACCTATTTTTTGTTTAACTAAGATACACATTGATTGGTATATTTAAATCATTAGCATACCTTTATAAGAAAAACTTTTACATTGATGCACAATTGGCAGAAAAATACTCTTTTTGTTGACCTGTATAGATGAAGTGTCTTTCAGCAAGATGATGAAGATAATGCAATTGACGTTTATTTGTTAACCTTTAATCTCAAATTTCCCTTAACAATTAATACATAGAACAGTTTCATTTAGACAATAGCTGAAATTATTACTTCACACTGGGTTCATATGACGTGATGTTTGCTCAATAATATAGAATAGCTTGTCCAGACTAACCCAGGGCAGAGTTGCACTATGCGGAACTCCACGAAGTGCAAAAAAAAATCTGCCGCACTACGTGGAGATCCGCAAGCGATAGAAAAATGCCGTTCGCTGTGATTGCACAGTGCCGGATGCTTGTTTTCACTGTGTAATCATCGTGAACAGCACCATAAACAGCGCAAGCAGTCCCTGCTTTCCATTTCTGCTGCTTGAGTATATTTTTACCTGAGCGGGTGCTCTCTCAACGCGAACAGGTTGTTTCTCAACACGAGCGGTCACAAACATACGTGACCTCTCGCAATGAGAAACCTGACCCACTGCATTGAGAAATCTCGCCGGGAGGTTGATTTTCCATACCTGCGCTCGCCAACTTGATGTTGGCGATCGCAAATGAGGAAAAATCACACCGGGAGGTTGATTTTCCTCGCTCGGGGTTTCCAACTTGACAATGACGAACACGAGCGTATCGCGGAGTGCGGAAACCTCCGCAAACTTCCCGAGCAGAGCGGAGTTCACTGCCCAGGGTTAGTCCAGACCAGTTTAGACTTAATCAGACTTGACTATAAATCTGCATAATTTAGTCTCATTTTCCCACTGTGCCTTTTGGGAACTGAACTATATACTACTCGGTCAGTACACAAAACTTCAAAACATAGTGGGTCACAATCACTCCTACCTCATCAATATTCATGTGGAAGATTGCAGAACATCACAATGATGATGGAGTCAGCAGACCACATGTCTGTGTTCGCTTTTTAACTACATTTTGTTTTACGTTGGCTGTCTCCCTTAAATTAAATGTGGCTGAGTTTTAAAAAAAGTTTCAACTTTTAAAATGTTTGTTTCAGAGTACAGCATAGTCCCCTGGACCACAGTCTCCTCTCCAATACACTTTGTTTTCAAATTCACAAAATGGAAGTGGCTCAGAAGGCAACCCTACACTTTTGCCAATGTGTTAACACTTCTTTTGAATTGTTAACTTTCAATGTTTTGAAACCAGATTTCCGTTCCAAATCACTGATACAAGATACACATTGAGTAATTGGATGTGGGTATCGTTATCCCTGTCCAGGAGTCACCCCTACCTACTAGCTGGTGCCAGGAATAAATGTGGTACCCTGAAGCACCTTGACAGAGCACTTTCTGGATCTAAAAATATCAAAAGAGGACTGGACCTGCTATCTATGGCCAGAGAGGCGTCCTGCAGGACTGAACCTACTCTTTGTTCAACTTAGGACGAAGAAGTGAACTCCAAGGTTCCGTTTGCTGACCTCCTGTCTGACTATGAGGCACAACAAACTGTAAAAGGCCTTTTCCTGGAAGTTCTTGGATAACCAGTGGCAACTGTACCTGAAGTGGACTTTTTGATTCTCTAAGTGCTTCCCCTCATGCTCTGGGGGCTTTTAAAGTATACTTCTGTTCTTGTTTAGGCACCAGAAGAACATTTTAAAAATGTTGAAAACGTTTCCTCCAGACTGGTGGGATCTAGGAACTTTTTTGAACTTTTGGACTTCCAGACTTTCATGTGTTACAATCTACTTGGTGTATCTGACCCAGACTCCACCACTGTCAGCTTGACATTGCAACTTGTTCACGGTCTATCATGGCCATTGATTATCATTGTTGTTTTTTCTTTTTGATGGCTCTATTTGCACTTAAATACGTTTAAAAAAACACATCTCTGGCCCCTGTTATTGGAAATTTTGCATTCTTGTGCCAACTTGATAATGTAACTCTGTCTGTCTAATTCAGTGTAGGATTTTTATCGCTTGGTATTTTTGCTTTAGCCATTGGTTTCCCAATGCAGTTTAACCTGTTCACATTGGTGGTTGTGTTTGCATTATGTTAATGTGCATATTTTTTAAGTTGTCTTTAGATTTATCCTTCCATATTGTAGATTGTTCATTAGCTGACAAGGAGATTTGGTTCTCCATCGCTTTAAGGAGATGGTGCTGTTTTAGAGGTCCAATGGCAGTTCTCCTGTAGGATGTCAGTTTGGTGATGTCAGGAGTGAATGTGGGAGGAATGTAGTGATAGAGATTGGTGTACAAGTTTGAAATAATAGTTTGCATGCCATCATCTAAACAAAGCGAGGGTTGTCATATGTGCTTCTTCAACATGTGATAAATATGACATTCATGAAGGAATGGTGGGTGGGGAAATTCAGTGCCTGGTGAAAGTTCAGGATTGTTCGTGTTGGATTGTGGTTGGAACATCGTTTCACAGTTATCTAACATGAGCCACAGTTATAAAACATTTTAATGCAAAGAATATTAATAGGTCACCATAGTGTTCTCTTTCCAATTTATAATCTTAGTCTGGAACTTTTAAAGTTATTTTGTCTCTTAATTCAATGTATTTGCTTTAGTGGTACATAGATATTAGGTCTGGGGTTTTTATTGTGCTAAAACATGTATAATATACTTGCATATAAGTGCTTTCAGCCACCTCTTTTCATCCATGTGTCTGTCCTGTCATTCACCTTTTGCTTCCACCCACTATAGCATTGGGCAGTGGGTCAGTCTACTTAAGGCACTGGCTAACTTTACTTTGAGAAACTGCATTTTGCTCTCTCAGAAGGAGGACATCCTCACACTAGTTAGTTCCCGTCGGTGCCAGTGTTTTTGATTTGACTTTATAATAACGTTGGTGTTGCCTTCGTGTTCTGGAAAATTATGATTCACATCCCAGCTTTGTTAGACTCCATCTCCTGCCAATGCTGATGTACATTCCTTTTGGAGTTTTTTTATCCTTCTGACTACAGCTATATCACAACACACCAGATTTTGTCCTTTTGAAACTTTTCTGTACTTTCTGTCCCTTTTTTACATTTTTCACTCTTTCAGTTTTTTCTTTCTTTCGCAATTTCTTTCCTACCTTCATCTTCCTTTTTTCTTTTTTTGCATTGTTCTTTCTTTCATTCTATATTTCTTTTCAATCAATCAATCAATCATAGCATTTGTAAAGTGCACTACATACCAGTGAAGGTCTCAAGGCGCTAGGGGGGAAGCTGCTACTGTTCGAAGAGGCTGGTCTTGAGGAGTCTCCTGAAGGTTAGGAGGTCTTCGGTCTGCCGTAGGTGGGTGGGGAGGGAGTTCCACGTCTTGGGGGCGAGGTGGGAGAATGATCTGCCACCCGTGGCCACTCTTCGGAAGCGGGGGACAGTGGCGAGGGCATGGTCTGTGGAGCGGAGCTGGCGGGGGTGTAGAGGCCAAGTCGGCTGTTGAGGTATGCTGGTCCAGTGTCGAGGAGTGCTTTGTGTGGTGGGTGAGGAGCTTGAAGGTTATCCTCTTGTTGATGGGGAGCCAGTACAGGTCTTTCAGGTGGGGTATGATGTGGCTGCGGCGGGGGATGTTGAGGATCAGGCGTGCATAGGCGTTCTGGATACGTTGGAGTCATTTCCGGAGTTTGGCCGGGGCTCCTGCGTAGAGTGAGTTGCCGTAGCACTGTTTGGTGCTGACGAGGGCCTGGGTGACTGTCCTATTAGTTTCAGTGGGGATCCACTTGAAGATCCTGGGAAGCTTGCGAAGGGTGTTGAAGCAGGAGGGGGAGCCGGCGTTGACCTGCTTTGTCATGGAGAGTGTGGAGTAGAGGATGATCCCCTGGTTTTGTGCGCGGTCGGTGGGTGTAGGGGGTGCTCCTAGTGCCGTCGACCACCAGGACTCATCCCAGGCCGAGGGGGTGGGAACCGAGGATGAGGACCTCCGTCTTGTCTGAGTTCAGCTTCAGACATTTTCAGCTATTCAGCTATTTGAAGGAAATCCATTGTCTTCATATGCTCCACTCATTCTAATGTTTATTCATATACCCGGTAGACTACCAAGAGATAAAAATCTCTGATTACCATGAGTTTCTGTGCACAAGTTCATAGGTGTTATGCAAGTTCTACTCTTGCCACTGAATAAAACACAACATAGACTAGATATGGTAAATTGCTCTAATGTTGAAATAGGTGATGCGTTGGTTGACATAGGTTTAGATATCGAGTACCTGAATGATTTGTAAATTATAGCTCTAATACGTTAAGAATTCAGATCTTCTGCATATATTATCACCTCTCTGGCTCACATTTTTCTACATTTTTAGGATGATTTTAAAACTAGGTAAAAATAAGTAATCAAATATGGCAATAGGATGCTTTTCAAAAACATTGTTCAAATAATTTTTCATTGGGAGCAAGAGAATTTGAAATAGGAAGTGCAGATTATCAATCATAAACTGTAGCACATACAAAACGGTGAATGCAAACAAGTAGAGTATCAAAATATTAACCATTTCATCATGGTGTAGATTATTAAATTGTAGAATAGTCTGAAAGATCGTATTCCCTCTTCAAAATTCTCAGTCTCTCAACTCCTGGTAATGTAAAATGCAAGTTTTTCTAGTCATATGCATTGGGCCCTTTGTTCAGGGTTATCACCAGACCTTTTTTTTTCTTCCTCCCATTTTTCCTGACCTGTTTTTGTTGGCTTCAGGACTCTGGTCACTTTACCACTGCTAAAGTGCATATGCTCTCTGTTTAAATTGTAATGGTCATTTGTTTATCCGTGATTGGCATATTTGATTTACTGGTAAGTCCCTAGTAAAGTGCAATGTCTGTGGTAAATCATATGCTACTAGTGGGCCTGCAGCACTGAGTGTTCCACCTACATGAATAGCCCTCCAAACATGTCTCAGGCCTGCCACTGTAGAGTCTGCAAGAGCAGTTTTAACTGTGGTGTCGGCCTTTCAAGTGCACCCACTTGTCAAGCCCAAAATGTCCCTTTCATTCCATGTAAGGCACTCCTAATGTAGGTTCAAGGTAGCGCCATGGGCAGGGTGCCATGTATGTGAAAGGTAGAACATGCACTAGTGTGATTTACATGTCATGATAGTAAAACACTGATAATTTCATTTTTCACTATTGCAAGGACAGTGTCTCCCATAGGTTTTCATTGGTGCTACCTTGTAACACCTTACAAGTGTAACTTTCTATTGGAAAGAGCTAGAGATTTGGCGTTTGAGGTCCCTGAAATCAGGATTTAAAAACACATCTTTCTGTGGAGATTGTTTTTAAATTGTGTGTTTGGAAATGCCACTTTTAGAAATTGGCCATTTTCTTGTTTCACTATCCTGTGCTTCTGCCTGCCTGTGGAATCCACATCTGGTTTAGACTGACAGTTGTACAGTCTGTGCATCACTCTAGACAGTCACACAAAGGGAGCTGAGATGTTCTCTGCTTATCCTGAATGCCCATCATCAGGTTGATGGCCCTTCCTGAACTAGAGTGTTGGAAGGAATTGTCACTGATACCTAAATAGGACAGTGCCTGCCTGTCCTTTCACAATGCTGTCTCTACCCCCCTGTAGTGTGACTGGAGCCAAGTCAGGGGAAGGCAGGATCTGTGCACTACAAAGACTAACCTAAGAAATATGTCTACTTCAAAGGCAACATGGGGTATAAGTATTGGACCTGTATTCCCACATTTTCAAAACACTTTTGGATCAAGAGGAGACTCTGCCAAGACGAGCTGGAAAGCAGTAGGAGAATTGCCACTGTTGCTGTGTAGTGCTTGCCTGCTGCTTGCTGCTTCTCTTTTGGGCAGAGGAAGGACTGGACTGTTCTTTCTTATCTTGCTTATCAAGGTTCTCCAAGGGCTTATGCATGCTTTCCTCCTGTTGAAAGTCTTCAGGCTAGCAAAGAATTCATCTGCAGCTCCCATGAACACTTCTGCTGGCAGTTCTGACCTGCCAAGTGGTGGTAATTCCAGTTCTGGGCCTTGGAGGCACCAACAGCTCCTCCATAAGGGCAGAGGAGACCGCCCCCCATTCCACCACCCTAAAGTAAAACAATAATAAAACAGGCTTTAAACCTGTTTTATTATCATTTTACTTGAATCCCCTGTGCCAGCCCCTAGAAGTCTGACGAGTCTTGGGGGCGTGTCCAGGGGGGTGACAGTGCTGGTGGGGGAATGGTAGCGCACTCCCTTCAATGCACATGACGGTTTGGCTGGACATCTCAGGCCGCTAAACCGGCATGCGCAGTGAAGCTCTCTCCAGATCCAACTGCATTGCTGGGGCTAGAGAGAGAAGGCACAGGCTCCCACTCTGCCTTGGAGTGCAAATTGCCAGTGCTCAGGCCAATCCTAACACTGCTTTCAGGCAGCTTTAGGATAGCCCGCATTTCAGTCTGTGCTCAGAAAAAGGAAGAGCGGAATTGGCAGGTGGTGGCGGCGTTGGCCTCATTGAGGTAAGTTATCTTTAGTTTTTGGAAATCATTTTTTTCATCCCGACACTCCCACTCCTCACCTCCCTCCTCTGGCCCACCCCGCCACTTTGGCAGGGGATGGACTGTTACTACTTGCAGGTAGTTTTGCTGCTTCAAGGACTAAAAATCCGCACATCACCCTACAGTGCCTGTTTTTTACACCACAAGCTTGCCATGCAGTTGAAAAAACAGCACATTTCCGCAGTGCCGCCAATAAATTGGTGCAGTGCCTGTTCAAGTGGCTCCAAAATTGTATTTGACCGAGTCTTGAGCACCATATCGTTGACGTCCAAGACACCCTGCTCTGACTTCGACACAGGCCCTGCTGTGATCTGAAGGATACAACACATCACCTGTCTGGGGCTGTGAAAATCGACGCAGCACCTGTTTCGTTGCCGCCTCGACCCAGCGCACCTGGATTTTCCACACATTGCACCTATGCACCAAGTCTCCAGCGATGTCGTGAGGAGCTGAGGCTGTGTGTTCAGAATTCAATGCATTGCTTCTCCTTGCAGTAATTTATCGACACAACACTTCTCCTGAGTGCAGCAGAACTGATTCCTCGATTCCCATGGACTCAAGAATCGACACACCACTTGTGTTTTCCAATGCTTCCCTCCTCTGCAGCTGTATTTCATCTCGGATTTTGCTGCATCAAAGGTACTTTTTGCTAAAATCAACGCATCCATAGAGTTCTATGGACAAACTTGCTTAAACCTTTAAGAAGTTATATCTTTGCTTATGTATGTTGAATTTTTATTATTTTGGTCTTGTTTGGTTTAGATAAAGATTGGCTATTTTTCTAAACTGGTGTGGAGTCCATCTGTACTGTTTTCACTGTGTTACTATGTTTTTATGTACAAATGCTTCAGTCATTGCCTACGAGATAGGCCTGACTGCTCATGCCAAGCTACCAAGGGGTTGAGCAGGGGTTATCTTGGGTGTGTAATTCCTTTACCCTGACTTGAAAGAAGGGTCCCTACGTGGACAGGATGCCTACCACTGCCAACTACAGACCCCCATTTCTAACAATATGAGTATATCTGAAATATGGATATCTTCCTTGTGTTAGTACTCTCATCACTTCTACAGTATTCATTTTTTTACCTTAACCAACACTTTCTTTGGGACTTTATTTGTTGCCTGTTTGGAAATAACGTACTACAAAATAATTGATTTTCATCTGCATCAGGGCCACTATTGTTGAAAAAATGGGAGATTGTGTAATTCTACCATCCTCAGGTTGCTTGACGACCACTGTTCCCTAGCGCTCATGATTGATTATCACCGGCATCAACAATGGAACACTAATAGAGTGCACCAAGACATGGTTTTGTGGAGCCTGAGCGGGAATTCCACAGGTTGTAACAGTTTGCTTTACTTGTCGAGTTGCATAGCTCTCTCGAGTTTCCCAAATCCATGACTGCAGCTCATGGAGTCCAATTGTTTTTCTTTGCATTCTGGTAGTTGTAGTTCCAAACTTATAATTGGAAAAAGAACTACACGTACCAGAATGAAAAAATAAATCCTGAAATGCATGAATTGGTTATGCCGTGAATCTGGTAACTTGAATGATTGGATGTTGTCGATTGGAAGCAAACCATCTATATCACCTGCTGTTTAGCCTAATTCAAAACGCCCATAAGGTTGTATTAAAGGCACATGGAGAGTGAAAATGAAAAAACATGCTGGGACCACTTTTCCGTTTTACTCTACTAAATAGTTAGGGGCAGATTTACAAGCCCCTTGCGCCACTTTTGCGTAATTTTTCCCATGTAAAAAATGACGCTAAAGTGACGCAAGGGGCCTGTAAATAGGCCCCCTAATATGTTACAGGTGGTCCATAAATATGACTTTCTGTTTTCGATTGCATTCTGTTTTACAGGCTACCTTGAAAATGGTAATTAAGACGAATGAGGCTTATGAATTTTGTGAGTCAACGCTCATAGCTTCACAAATAAATCACCCTCACCTCAGTGTTGTTAAGTCACCAATAAAATGTCATTAATGTCTTTTCATCTATTTGTGATAATAATATGTATTGTTTGTGGTTATTTAAAACCATAAAAACGTGTAAAACCACAGACATAGGTAGACTTGACGGAGTTCTGGTGACATCGAGTAGAAGATTTACACATCTGAAAACATTAGCGTTTTGGGATACAGTAATACAATAAGTCTGATTTAGTTCATTATTCAATTAAATAAAACAGAGGCACAATCTTTCAATATAGAGCTAATTATTCAAAACAACTATTTTACATAAGTCTGCTAATAAAAAGACAAAATGTAATTGCACTTGGTCAACATTGTTGCTGATTTTGTCTATTTCGATGTCATGTAATTGGGTATATCTCCAATAGTGTTATGCTTAATTTTTTATGTAAAAACTTGCTATGAAGTAGTTAAAATTACGTACGGTCTGGGATTAATAGCATATTCGCTTTCGATTGTCATGCTGTTCGATTCTTGAAAATGTTTGTATTTCTTGTAAAATAAACAACATTCAAACAGACAATAGAGAAGTTAAAACAACCAAATCCTCATTTTACTTCAAATGCCATTGATCTAATATGCCTTTTTATTATACGTTTTGATTTAAAAAAGCACAGTGCAATATCACCAATTTTCTAGTGTTCTGTAATTGCTACTTAATTTCTTCTATCATAGAAGGCGTCAGACGTTTAATCTTCAGTGACCTCCTCTGGCTGTTTTCATGTTTGCTTCCAAAACTGAAAATGATACTTGCAACGCGGATGCTATTAGCACTCTTAGAAACCTATTAACAAGGGTAAAGGTTTTCAACTTTGCACAGATACTATTTCTCCCTGGGGCGACATAATGCTAAGCTTAACAAAGAGAATGAAAGAAAACTAAACAATTCAACATCGTTGTTTATTTCATCTAAGTACCCGTCTACGATGCTCTCTTTTCGTACTAACAATCGACAAATGTGTTAACATCCCCTGTGGTCATAGATTTTCTGGAAGTAAAAATAGAATCAATTAATTTTTAAAGAACTACCATCATTGAGGTTTCAAAATGCGTAATATTGCAAAGACTTTATAAAGGAAAGAGTAACTGAATGAATGTGTAAAATTGGCTCTGGACTTGATTTCAACACAGTCACCAGTGAAAAGCCAATAGTAGATATGTTCTATTATGTTTAAAAAGAGGAATAGTGGATGAAAGGATACAAAAGAAGGAGATTTGAGAGTAAGTATAACAAAAATATATAGGTAGAGATGAACTAAGGGCATGATTTAGATTTGGGCGGACGAGTTACTCCCAGGGGGGTAACACAGCCCCCCCCCCCCGCAGCCGCAGCCTCCCTAAGCTCTGGGGGGGTGGGGTCCGCTCAGCACAGCAGGTTTAGCCAACTAATGAAGGCTTAACACATACAAAATATACCCAGACGTGCTCTGACCTTGACATTATCTGGACCAGGGGCGCAACTAGGTCTTAATTTCGGGGGGGGGGGCTAACATGGCAAATGAAGGGGCGTGGCTAATGTTAATCAATGGGGCGGGGCTAAAATGGCAGATAATCAGGATCGATTAATGCTCAGGTCAAGCGGAGAAAACATGTGATGAATTCTGCATTTGAAACTGGGCAACAATTAGAGCACACATTTGCTAGTCAAACAATGGGCATGGGATGCTCTATATTATTCTTTATGTTTTGCAGGTAACCTCCTCTAGCTCCAATAGCTCACACTTACAGTAATGCAAAACCTATTGCATTACAAATGCTTGTTTTAAAAAGGCATCAAAGTATAACATATCATATACAGTGATGAAAAGCTATTGGGGGAATTGCTGTGAGCTCTACTTCATGCAAAGGATGTTGTTTGACTACAATGAGCATGTAGTCAAACAGCTTCACAAGCCCGAGGATGAATGCTGTAAGAAAAAAAGTATGTCTTGTTATGTAACATGGCACAGTTCCTTTTGCAAGTATGTGGTTCTCTCCCCTGGCAGAATGACACACTTTGAGCCCAATTATGATGTTGGTCGGAGTTACCTCCAATGGACAACATCGCGGATTTGGGACTGACAGACCTCCAGTTGGCAGTCCCGACCGCATAATTACGATGCAACCACACAGGGTGCGGCCACATACTCCCATTTCTCTATGGGAGCTTGTGCTGTGGCCGTAAACCTGACGTAGCACAAGCTCCCATAAAGAAATTGGAGTTTGTGCAAATCCCTGAACCGAGTGGCAGGCACCTCCCGGCAAATCCCTGCACCAAAAGGTGCCTGCCACACGGTGCAGGGATTTACAGGCCGCTATACCAAGCAGACTCTGGCCACAAGGTCAGACCCATGGGTCTTTCACTGATCCCAAAGTAACTTTAGTCATATCATCAATGATGTTAATAGAGACTTTATATATTGTATCATTGAGGATTTATTTGTGCTGTAATGTGTCAGGTCATGAGGAATGCATTTCAGGGCTGGGAGGTAAAATAGTGTGGGTTCCTTGAAAGGAGAATTCCAAGCGTTTTGGATTTTGTGCCATATATGTTAAGTCAAGATAAGCTGATTGCTTATGTTGTCAGTCTACATTCAACACATCCTTAACCTTAACAATGTTTTTACTTTTTTACGAATGTCTATGGTTTTTGCAGGGTATACTCTTTTATGAGCCCACTTAATCCACTGGGCAGGACCTTTGTTCTGAACCTACTGTGTAGGGCCTTTGGACATGCGCAGCAGGCCCTGGATGTCAGATGTTGCCTTGTTTGAGTGCAGAGGCCATTGCAAAGAGGGTATGATTTTCGGCCCCCTTTATTGATTCACAAAAAAAGGAGCTCAGCAAATATACACAAAGGCATAAAAAAGAACTTTCTTTTTTATTTGTGTGTTTGCACTGATCAGAGCAAATGTAGGTAGTAGCTCAATAGGGTAGTTGGGAGAAACAGTAGGAAAAAGGTGGGCATTCGTTTGGGTGTCTATATGTACATGCCTGTGTTTATCACAGGACCACCTGTGCAGGCCTACAGCCCTTACACTACATTTGCAAACAGCTCAGATGCGCATTCTCCTACAGCTTTTCAGATTTTAGAAGTAACACTCACCACATTTTCGAAATTTACAGAGCAGGTGTATAAAAGGGTTTCTCTGACATAGCAGTATGAACTGTCAATATATTTTACAGCTTTACTATGATTAAAGACACTTTGCATGCTGGGCCTCGAGGACACATAAGTAGAAAACTAAAGCTGCAGGACCGATAATTATTCTGTAGCTGGCTTAAAGCTGGGAAAGGCTACGGTGACCCTCATGACAAGGGGATAGGCAGCTACGGCTACCCACGCGCTGTGCTGCAACAGTACACACTGCCAGAAAGAAATATAAATGGCTTCTACCTTTTCAGGTAAAAAGACGCTGAAACCTAGATTAAGAGCGAGAATTTTACCGTCTCACCCACAGGAAAGCAAACCCGTGCATACATTTAGTTTGGAGACTAATATTTGTGGGCATGATGGTTTGACATAACATAGGATGCTTTAGTAAAGTTTTTTTTTTGTTCAAAATGTTTTATTAAATTTTACAGCAGAGATATACAGTGGTAAACAAAATAAATATACAGCTTTCGTAAAGTTTTGGGTTTTGATTATTCGTAACCGGCTTTGCTTTCATAGATTCCCAATTTAATATTTAAAGTAATGGTTGTCTCTGCACCACAGTCATTCCACTAGGTCCAAGATTGGGTAGACTTTGTTTCAAGCAGTGAGATTCTGAGAATGTTTTTAAAGAATACTGTCGATTTGGAAGGCAGATTAACAGACGGATTATATCTAAATAAACTTGCCCCCTCAAATTGTGAGATGAGTATTCCTCAGTGATATCTGTACAAACTACAATCGAGAAATTCGTACATGGACATTTCAGCTTCCTAACCTGCAAAGTTACTAGCACTGCTATCTGAAGGATCACGATGGAAGAGTACGTAACATCTGTAGAAATTGTGTTGAGTCAGTGTAAAGTGTGAAAAGTCTATTCTGCTGGATTACTCTGGCTTGTTAAGCATTAAAAAAGGATAGATGTGGGGACTTCATTACTTGGTAGGCTCTTTCCCAGGATGTGGAGAGGGTTCAATAGTTGTGTAATGCAGAGCGTTTGCACGTCATTAGTGTGTTACATGCATAAATGTGCATATGTTGTTTGAGCCCAAGCCACATCCCTAGCCATATGCTTGCCACTTTCCTTTAATTTAAAAAAGAGCCAATCAGTGTTTCTGACAGATGGAACAGGGGACGGCGGGATGTCGTTAATAATGGGAACAAGCCTATGGACTAAGGGGCAGACCACTTTATTCATTTAAAAAGAACCAAACGCCAACTAATCAGCAGAATGCATTGATAAGCTTAGTCGTATTTGCAGGACTTCCAATAGACGGAGGAAGTCCAAAACTGCCACAGAGTTAGAGTTTGGTTCTTTTCAAATGATGGGAACAGGTAACATAAGTGGAAACGTTTACAGCCTAAGGGCTATGTTTAACATTAGACTTTATTGTAATGATACTGTGGGACTCCAAGCTCGACGATGGGGAAGGTTCAAACATGTGAATCCGTGAAAGATCCAATACTGGAGAACTGTCAACACAGAGGTATCTGCATCTGGGACCAAAGGCAGAGATGGTACCCTGTATCAGGACAGTGATACCAATTGAGTCCGCTGCCCTGGGACCAAAGGATGATCTCAGGAGCTGCATGGGTGACTGCGAGAGTTGCACCAAGGAAAGTGGGAGTTACCAGGTGCTGTGACAGTTTATTGGGCCAAGGGGTGTCTCCCAGCCTTTCAAATTTGCATACAAAGCATCCAGGAAGAAATCTGTGAAGGATGACGGCATACAGGCAAATCCTGCAGCTGGATCAAGGAGAAACAGGGAGTGTTGAAGCTGCAGCTACTTGCTGTCTGAGGGTTAAGATGAATCTGGTTGGTCTGCCATGGAGTCCACTGCCCTTGAAGAAGGGATTGCTGCTGGTGACTGTGTCCTGATGCAACAGGCTGCAAATTCCAGATAAGACTCCTGAGAGGCAAATTATTGTGCAGTGTTGGTGTCTGCTCCTCAAGGAAGTGGACCAATGAAGTAGATTGTGCGGTCACTTACACTTTGGTGCATTGCTCCTCTAGTGTCAGGGCAACTTCTAAGCAGGACTGCAACTGAGTTTTCGGACATGGCAGTGCCTCCAAGTGCTTACGTTTTGTGCCTTCTATACCTTGGTTGGGTACTGGGTGTGTTTGAGCACTGTGAGAGGCCTGCCTTCTGCACTGATTGCTGGCTTCCTGGGATGAACTCTTCTCAACAATCATTTGCCCAGGACAGAAGTTGGGTTAAACCACAGGGCAGAGGCGGGTCAGGAGAAGGGATTATGCTAGACTAGGATTGCAAGAGAGCCTGCATTTATGAGGAGCGAGGCTCAACTACCCGACCTTCGGACCATGGAGCGGCAGACCACTGTGATCCCAAATACACACTCAGGGAGTGAGATGGACTCAATGAGGGATATGGAGTCAGTAACTCAGTGCAGTGTGCCTGGGAGGTGCTCTTGGGAGGGACTGGCTCTATCTTTTAGTGCAGCACTTGCTTATTGCTGAAAGCATAAGAGGCATAGAAAGAGAACATGAGTCTGCAAGGCGCAAGTGAGAGCTACAAGAAAAAGTTAGAAACGATATTGATTGTGGCCCTAACCTCCAGTATAGTAGAGTTTGTGGCCCCCACTGTTTTAGCTTCTAAACTGGAATG
Organism: Lissotriton vulgaris; assembly: GCF_964263255.1. Classification (NCBI taxonomy): domain Eukaryota; kingdom Metazoa; phylum Chordata; class Amphibia; order Caudata; family Salamandridae; genus Lissotriton; species Lissotriton vulgaris. The sequence goes on along the minus strand of NW_028247289.1, from coordinate 44,736 downwards.
AAGGGGGCAGTGGGAGAAAAGTAAAAAGAGGAGCAGCAGAAATGTATCTATACAGGTTTGTGATGTTGGAGAGAAATATTATCAAGTGATATTTTGTGTGTGTGAGAATTAATCCATTTGGTTCCCTAATCCAATTGCCAACATTCCGCCTATTTAGAGACCTGGTGTTTCTCTCTCTCTTCTCCCCCTCTCGCCTTTCTCTCTCTCACCCTCTCTTTCTCTCTCTCTCTTTCACTTCCCTCCCTCTCCCCCCCCCACCTCCCTCCCAGATACCTGGACGTGCATCAAATTGATTTAGTGCTTTGAAGCCACGTGGATGCTCCAGTACAGATACCAGTGTGCACTGCGACATATGCACGCAAACATAACTCCACTGCCATCGCAGCCTGTAATTAGTTCCTGCGAAAGTCCCTATGCTGACACATTGACACCCGAATACAACCTCTTCTTAACACAAACATTAATTTCCAAGCCTAATACCGCACCCATGTCTATTTTCAACATCACAACAATGACATCACAACTGCTCAGCCACAGACCTCATTAGTCGTGTCGGCTTAAGCAGCACACCTCAGTGGAGCGTCAACTCTTTGCCCCTGGCCTTCGGGCTATGCTTAAATTACTCTTGGATGAGACGTCTGTCCCCATTGCATCCACTATCCAATAAGTCACAAAGTGAGGGGCCCCCCCAAGTAGGATGTGAGGCAGATCTGCGGGGGAAATAGTCAAAATAAATAGAGAAAAGGATAGATCTGCCCCGTTTCTGATCAAGGATAGGCTCTTATAGAGTCCAATTTCTTTCAGTAGTCACCCATTTAAGCGCTCACCAAAGAGTCAGTGCCAGATTAGATTCAAACAGGAACAAATTTATAAAAAATAAATCATTTTTATTATTATTTTCTTCATATTTTTAAAGTACATATAAACATAATCATTTATTAGAACATTTCAATATCACAAGATAAAAGACGTACACCCCATCAACCTTCCAGCATTCAAACTTCGACACATTCATATATCACAAACAGTCATTCTCATGCAAGATTCATTCATTCATTCAACTCAGATAAGATTTAAGAGAAGTTGCTCTGAGAACATCCTGAACAGACCTCTCAGCCATGGGCTGGGGATTGGTGATTATAGGTTCAGGGCAGGTTGTTTCAGCGCCGACATGCGTTTCGGTGCCAGGCCTGTAGACTGGCCGCACCTTCGTCAGGGCAAGGGAAGGAAAGGGGGTGGGGGTTTGTACTTGACAGTATGAAAAATGCTTCTGATATCCAGGCACTCTTCCAATCAAACCCAAATCTGCTTATATGGTTCTACCGGAGAGTAATGGCAGGTCTTTTTCAATTAGAGACAGGCTTTCGGAGCCTTCCAGATGTCCTAAGTGTAGGTTCTGATGTGCGAATAGCGGAGCGTGATGGGAGGTTTGGGCCAGAAGCCAAAGTTTGGTCGCATTTGCAATGTAGCGCTAAGCAGCTTTCTTAATTTCTCACACTTTGTAGTTCAAACGATTAATAGCTCTCAGCAAGCATCCGCATTCAGCTACAGGGTCAGCTCTAGCGGCGTCTTCACCAATCTGTGCCGTCGGGGTACATACGGTGCTGGTGAGGATTCCTCTTCGCTTCACATCCGGCAGCCGGTGCCGGCTGACACATTGACACCCGAATACAACCTCTTCTTAACACAAACATTCATTTCCAAGCCTAATACCGCACCCATGTCTATTTTCAACATCACAACAATGACATCACAACTGCTCAGCCACAGACTTCATTAGTCGTGTCGGCTTAAGCAGCACACCTCAGTGGAGCGTCAACTCTTTGCCCCTGGCCTTCGGGCTATGCTTAAATTACTCTTGGATGAGACGTCTGTCCCCATTGCATCCACTAACCTGGGCCCCAGCAGCAGAGGAAGGCAGCTGGGTAAAGCACAACTCGCTGCTCGGACACTCTAATCAGATGACAAGAGGTGGGGGCAGGGGGTTCACTGAAACTGTTCAGAGCAGAGGCGCAACTAGAGCCACATTTCAGGGGGGGGGAGGGGGGGGGCTAAGAAAAAATTTCGGGGGGGGGGGCTGAACCTTTAATCAGTAGGCAGAGTGGAGCTGCAGGCGCTCGTAGAAGGGGTGAAACAACTGCAAGGCCTAATTAACATTCAAATGGTCTTTTAAAGACCTGTGAAACGTTCGGTTGCGGCTCTGTGTGTGCCAGGGATCTGTCTCATCCCGGGCTGCCACACACGACGGGGGGGGGCTGAAGCCCGGTGAGTCCAATGGGTGTTGCGCGCCTGATCTGGACCGACTAATTTACAAGTCGCGAGGATAAGCAGGTCACAATATCCCAGTACAGGAAACCAAAGAAGTAGGACTGCTCAGATATATAATTAGTCTGTGTATGTAAATATCTCTAAAGTGTGTTGCTTTATTCTTTCAATCATGCACTGTATATCGAGTTTTTATGTATCACAATGAAGCACTAATATGTAAAAAACAATACCAATATGAAAGTATGTTTGTGTGAATTCAAATTAGAAAAACACAGAAAACTAAAACATGAAATAACGTATTGATGAAATACAAAAAATACTGTGTATGAAGTGTTTTGCATATGTAGAGAGAAGTTTGCATGCCAACTCATTGTTCAAGTTATCATTGAAATAATTCCAGTTCATATGTTGAACAGATATGGAGGTAAAGAGCCTAGACCTACTTATTTAATAATATAAGCAATGTATGGTCCAAGAGGCATTCTTTCATTGCAATGCTTATTTGATTCCTCCCTCTTTGATCCTAAACAGAATCACTCCCCTTGTGTATGGAATGAAAATCGAAATCAGGGCATAAGTCTGGAGAATCAAACGGAGTAGATGTAGATAATTTAAGATGTGTTGTGAAAGGTGTGTATTTATTTAGGCACTACACCGTACAGACTTTTGCAGAAGAGGAACAGCATGGATGTCAATTAAAGGTCGACCTTCCTAGGCCACCTATTGCGAACTCTGCCCCTCAACTTGCAACTCCTGGCTTCCCTTTGCCTTTTGAAGTTCAGTGGTTTCTGGTTCAGAATCTTGTCCACATCGAATCTAGTATCCTACAGCCTGGTAAGCCTTTTTGTACCCACAGGAAAGGTTTGGACAGATTATGGGGAGCCTCTTGGGGGAGGGTCAGGACAGTGGAAAGGTTACTCCTATGTCCTTTGTCCTGTTTTACGCAAGAGAAGGAGCCAACGACTCCAAGAACTGGGGTGAACTGGACTATACACAGGTACACCAAATGTGCCCCTCATGCAGACTTTTGGTCGTGGGCAAGAGCTCCCACCCAGGCCTAATACACTAAATCCTGTCTTGGAGGTGGTCACACCTTCCTGTGACAGGATGCCTATTGTTCTGCCTCCCCCTGGTCGAGCTTGGCTCAGCAGCAGAAGGGCAGAAATGTGTCTCTGGTCAGCAGCATCCCTTTTGGGCTGCCCGGGACTAGAAGGCTGGTGCCGGAAACACCAGGGACCCTCAAATCTTGTTTCTGAAGGGTGGAAACATACCTCCCACACCAGTTACCAGTGTGTGGGTATGATTCCACAATGTTTGATACCAAACATGATAGGGTTACTTTCAGCTCTTTTAGAGTTGGTCATCACTCGGTCGCATAATGCCACTCCATATGTCCAAATGGCTGATACACTGACAACCCCGGAGAATGGACTGCGTAGGCTGCAGGGGTGTCCTGCTCATGCAGGGGCACCCTCTCACTTACAAACAAGCACCCTGCCTTCAGGATTAATAAGGCCTGCTATAGGGGTGACTTATATGTTTTAAGTGCAGTGGTCCTTAGATATAGGGAACCTATATCTAAAGTAAGAGGTGCCTGCACCATCTTACACAGGCTGCAATGGCAGGCCATTTTGCATGGCCTATCTTGAGTGGCATAATACATGCCCATTGGAGGCCTCTGGGGTACCTATACCCTGGGTACATGGGTACCATATACTAAGGACTGACAAGGGTACCCCAGTATCCAATCTGGAGTGTACCTAAGTACATGGCATAACAGTTTAGGGAGAAAGCAGATAGACCGGGGTCCTGATTAGCAGGATCCCAGCCAGACAAGTCAAAAACAGTAACATATGAAGCAAAAAGTGGGGGTAACCATAAGAAGCAGATCCTACATTCCTACATACACCCCCAAACAAGTATGGCCTCAGCTTCTTCAGGACCCAGACCACAGCAAAAGCTTCCCTTTCTATAGCTGGCCAGCGTTTCTCTCTAGGGGTCAACCTTCTGCTGATAACAACTACTGGTTGGTCCTTACACTCTGCATTAAGTTGTGATAACACAGCCCCTACCCCCAACTCAGATGCATCTGTTAGGACAATAAATATCTTGGAGTAGTCTGGACTCTGCTGAATGGGAGCAGTGCACATGGCCTGTTTGAAATCATCAAATGCCTTCTGACAGCTAACTGTCCACTAAACCTTCTTGGGCATTCTCTTTGATATGAGATCATTCAAGGGAGTCACTATAGACCCATATCATTTAACACATTTCCTGTAATACCCAGTCAGGCCCAAGATATATCTGACCGGAGTCTGGGTAGTTGGAGCAACCCAGTCCACGATGGTCTGGATTGTGCTCTGTAATGGTTGAACCTGGCCTCCACCCACAAGGTGGCTCAGGTACACAACCTTGATCTGCCCTATCTGGCACTTAGTAGCCTTGATAGTGAAGCCTGCTCTCTGCAGAGCCTCCAAAACATTCTTCGGGTGGACCAGGTGATCCTCCCAGGTGGAGCTAAAGACAGCTATATCATCAAGATAGGCTACACTATAAGCTTACAGACATGTAATGACTTTGTTCACCTGCCTTTGGAATTTGGTAGGTGCATTCTTCAAACCAAAGGGCAACACAATAGATTGATAATGCCCACTAGGGGTTGAAAATGATGTTTTTGGCTTGGCCTCCTTGGCTTCTCTGATTTGCCAATAGCCAGCAGTTAGGTCAAATGTACTTCAATACTCAGCTGAGGCCAGAGTATCAATACGTTCATCTGCCCTAGGAATAGGGTGAGCATCAGTCCTAGTGACTGCATTGAGTCCCCTGTAGTCCACACAAAACCTCATCTCTCTCTCACCACCCTGGGTGTGAGGTTTAGGAACCAGGACTACTGGGCTAGCCCAAGTGCTATCTGCGAGCTCAATTACTCCCAATTCCAGCATCTTTTGGATCTCTGTCCTGATGCAATCTCTGACATGGTTGGGCTGCCTGTAGATTTTATTCTTGACAGGTAGACTCTCACCTGAGTCCACTTCATGGGTAGACCAGGTAGTTTGACTGGATGTCAGAAAAAACAAATGTCTGTATTGATTGAGGACTTTCCTACAATCCGTCTGCTGTTGACCAGTGAGGTTGTCTGCCAAGACTACACCATCCACTGATCCAGCATCAGGGTTCTGTGAGAGGAGGTCAGGGAGTGGGTCACTCTCTTCCTTCTGTCCCTTCTCAGTTGCCATGAGCAAGCCTATGTCCAGTCCTTTCAATATATGGCTGAAGCCTGTTCACATGGAGCACCCTGTGGGGGCTCCTAGGAGTACCAAGTCCACCAAGTAGGTGACCTCTCCCTTCTGCTCAAGAATGGTATGGGGTCCATTCCATTTATCTTGGAGAGCTGCTGGGGATACAGGCTCCAACAACCACACATTCTGCCCTGGCTGATAAACAGTCAGAACAGTCTTTTGGTCATGCCAATCTTTTTGTAATCTTGACTTGCCTCAAGGTTTTTACTGGCCTTTTTCATGTACTCAGCCATCATGGAGCAGAGATCAAGTACATAGTTCCCTATGTCTTGCTTGAGAGGTTTGAGAGGTAACTCCCATCCTCCCTTAACCAAACACAAGAGACCGCTAAATGGATGCTCAAACAGAAGTTCAAAAGGGCTGTATCCAACCCCCTTCTGTGGGAGCTCTCTGTAGACAATGAGATGGCAGGGCAACAGGACAACCCATTTTCGCCTAACCTTTTCTAGGAGGACCATGATCATGCCCTTAAGGGTTTTGTTGAATATTTTAACTAACCCATTGCATTTTGGGTAATATATTGTGTTGAACTTAAAGTTCACTCCACGCTCCTTCCACATTGTAGTCATGTAACTTGACATGAAGTTTGTACCTCTGTCAGTTGAGACCTCCTGAGGGAAACCCAATCTGGAAAAAATTCACAGGAGGGCCCTCGCCTCCACAGGTGCTGTGGTGGTTCTAAGGGGTATTGCCTCTTGATACCTAGTGGCATGGTCCACCACTACTAGAATATAACTGTGCCCCGTTGCAGTAGAAGTGTTCATGGGACCAATTATATCAATCCCAACCCTCTCAAGGGGAACCCTCACCACAGGTAGTGGTATGAGGGGGCTTTGTTGTACCACCTGACTTGCCACTGACTTGACAGGTGGTACAGGAGTGACAAAACTCCTTTGTGTCTTCTGACATTTGAGGCCAGTGAAAGTGAGGGACAAGCCTGTCCCAATTCTTATTTTGGCCTAGGTGTCCTGCTAAGGGGATGTCATCTGCTAGGGTGAGTAGGAAGCCCCTACACTTCAGAGGTATAGCCAACCTCCTAGTGGCACCAGGCTTGGTGTCTCTACCCTCTGAGTATAAGAGTCCCTCATCTCAATAGATCTTCTGAGATCCACTGATAACTGGTAACTGCCCACTTCCCTTGAGGGACCCTCTGAACTTTACAGGCTCTCTCCAAAGCAATAATTCATTTATGCATGTCATCCCCAACATGGTAGGGAGGGACAATCTTGCACAAGTTCCTAATATCAAAGGAATGTTCCTAAATTCGACACTGTTGCGGCCACTATGGGTCTCTGGTTATCTTTTTTCTACCTTTCTGGACTTCCAGGGACTCTTTATCAGTGGCCAATTGCTCTTGCCTGAGCCTAAGCCTAGCTTTCTCAAGTTCAAGAAATTAGTATTTCCTATCAAAAGAGAGGCCCATCTTGCTATATACCGAGGTCCCTACAGACTGTCCTGAGTGATCCGACTCTGCAGAGGGAGATCTAGATCTCCTTGGTAAACTCTGCACTCTTCCAGGAGGGGTGAAGAGAGGGCACTCCTGACCTTCTCCACTATGTCCTGGGAGATCTGAGCTATCCAGGTTGGACCCATCTTGGTCCACCTGGTCAGGGTTAGGGCCTAGGTCATAAAAGGTGTCACCTCCTGACCTGTCTTCATTCCTTGTCCCACCCACTCTGTCCTATTCATCTGACCCAGGGGTCTTCCTAAGGTCATCTAACAGTAACATCTCAATTAGAAGTTGAGTGTTGCCACTTTTCCCTGTCTTCAGCTTTCTAGAGGCACACAGGGCTTTCAATTCCTGGAATGATAGCTCACTGTATCTAGAGGACAGAGAGCCACTTGCATCTCCTTTAGAAGACATACTAAGTGTGGGGAGGTGTTGCACCTACCTAACCTAGTGGGAACTAAACTCTCTGAGGTTGGAGAAAGGGTGTGCTAAACCCTTGACTTACCCAACCCTAAGTTCAGTAGAACTTACATATTTTAAGCTAGTATTATACGTGCCTAGTAATTAGTGGTTTCAGGTAATCAGTACAAAGATGTATCATGTAAAACAATGCAGGCTTGAATTCCAACCAGTGCATACCAATGTGAGAAGTTGGCCTGGGATATGCTGTCCACTAATTAAAGTGGGCATCCTGTAGCAGTCCAAACAAACCTTATGGTGATATAAGAGGTCAAAGATAACCTTAGAAAGCTGTCCGAATGGTAGCTGTAGAGAGTAGCCTCCTGGCTTAGTCTTTGATGAAGGTTAAGCAGCTTGTTTTACCAGAATGCAACCTTATTGCATTTGTTAAATGAAAGGAGAACCACACAGTAGTTATAAAAATATGTATTTATTACTATAGCAAACTCTAAATACTTCAAAGTATCTGCTACATGCAGATATGCATAAAGCACACAATACTGTAGCACATGATCAATTGTAGTACACAGTGGGCTCCGGGGGGACCAAAACATATACTAAAATAGTGGTATAAGAACCATGACGCGATGTAGAATCACTGGGACCCCAATAAACCACCGAGGTGAGTAATTAGGGATCACACGGAGGATGGGTGCAGTGTGTGAACATGACTGAGTGTTCCGTATTATTCTATGGGAGAGTCACGGTTGCAGTTTTTAAGTTTAAGGACTCTTCTGAGTGGACTTCAAAAAAAACCCGTGGAACTTCGGAGGTTGGAGAGCCACCCCACCTGTGGATACCATTGTACCCGAGTTACCTATCCCAGTGAAGCGGATGCATAGGGTCAAAGTGGATCTGGAGGTGTCTGTGTTGACTCCACGCTGCTCACATGGCGCCTACTACATCACCCTCCCACTATCGGGCAGTTTATTTTCATTGGCCCGCTATGATGTTCCTTCTTCTGTTACTGGCCTTGTAGGATCCCTTGCTCTGGCTCAGGTCCCACGCTGCATCTATCAGTAGGAACCCAGTTATTCTACTCCTTGGATAATCATTCCGCAGCATGTGGCCTCATTTTGATATTTCTCCTTTGCTTTAGAGAATCTAATCATTGGTCCGCCTTTCTTAATCTTTGACCCAATACTCTTTTTCTTGATGTGATTTACATCAACCAGTTCAGGCGCCTCCCTGCTTACTTTTCTTTCAAACTGCGCCCTAAAGAAGGTGAGTCCCAACATTGGGGTCACACACCGAAACGTGCGTCGGCCCTGGCGTTCTTGTGCTCTTCTGCCTCCCTCCAAGAATGGTTATATTTAACATTCAACCTTTGTGTTACTTTATGATATCAAAATGTTATAAATCACTGATGAAAAGAATTGGCATTGACGCAACTACCTAGTGACTCAGGAAATTGTGTCTCTCAGTTTCTATCGATCTTGTTGTTGAGGGGCTCAATGTATACCACTTGCTGAAAAACTTGCTGTGGAGGACTTGGAGTCCTGTTGTTACTGTTGCTGGAGCCGCTAAAGGACGCCTACAAGCGCCACACCCGCTCCACCGGAGTGCCGCTGATTGCTCCTCTACCGCTGCGGGATTGCGAGGCATTAGAAACAGCTGTAGCCTCTTCCCGCAGCGGCCACGCCCCCTTGCCTGCCGAGACCATAACCTTTCGCGGCACCCGCTTCGTGGGTGCCACTCACTTGCTGAAAAACTTGCTGCTGGGATCTGCGGAGGACTTGGAGTCCTGTTCTTACTGTTGCTGGGGCCGCTAATGGACGCCTACAAGCACCACACCCGCGACACCGGAGTGCCGCTGATTGCTCCTCTACCGCTGCGGGATTGCGAGGCATTAGAAACAGCTGTATCCTCTTCCCGCAGCGGCCACGCCCCTTGCCTGCCGCGACCATAACCTTTCGTGGCACCCGCTTCGTGGGTGCCACTCACTTGCTGAAAAACTTGCTGCTGGGATCTGCGGAGGACTTGGAGTCCTGTTCTTACTGTTGCTGGGGCCGCTAAAGGACGCCTACAAGCGCCACACCCGCTCCACCGGAGTGCCGCTGATTGCTCCTCTACCGCGGGATTGCGAGGCATTAGAAACAGCTGTAGCCTCTTCCCGCAGCGGCCACGCCCCATTGCCTGCTGAGGGCTACAAAAGCAGTATAGGCTCTCCGCGAAGTGGGACGCGTGCGGGACGAAGCACGGGACGAAGCCCGGACAAAGGGCGGACAGTCTTAGCAGTCCGAGACAGGCCGTGACTGGACCGTGCTCACATATTGGCCATGTTAATACTAAGATACCCCCCTAAAGTAAGATACATTGCGGAACATTATCTAGTTTCATTCTTCTACATTGTACACTATTATTGTATGGTATTGAAATTTTGCTACAATTAACAATATATAGTATGCTAAAAAAGATTCCTGCCGCAGTGTCTAATACTATGGATAATTATTTGGTCCAGGTAGTATCTAAAATTAACAGTGAAAGAAGGCAGTCGCTAGGTTTAAGCCAATCCCCCATTCTTCATTCCCTGAGCCCACCTCCAAACTCTCCATGGGTAGATATATCATCTCAGGCTGTAGGCAATGAAGTTCCTGACATAGATCTATGTGATAGCGAATCTTCAAATCGAAGTGTACTTTTAGAGGTTGACCCAGAAACAGATCAAGAAATTGACCCCGAATCACAGGTTTATGTTACAGTAGTGGATCCCCCCACAGAGGTGGACACACAAGTGGACACAATAGTAGAGGAACCTCCCATCCCTGTGCCTGTAACTCGGGCGGTTAGAACTTGCAGAAAAGTTCAGTCTAATTGTGGAGGGTCACGACCAGGGAGAAAAAGGGTTGCAACACTGGTGAAAACAAGGGATAAAAGTAGGGGGTACGGGGAAGACAGCGAAAAACAAATCATGGAAGATGAGTTATTCAATAGGATAGCGGATATGATCGAGTGTAAGATCAAGACTATTATTAAACCGCTGGTGGCTAAAATAGATAAACTCACCGCTGAAGTAAAGAAATTGGGTGGGGCCCAGAAAAAAATAGCTGAGGAGGTGGCTAACACAACAACCCTAGTTTCAAATCTAGCCCACACAAATAAAGATTGTACTATGTGTGGGACAGAGGGAGGTGAAAATGTGGTGCCGATTGTCCTCCCTGGACATGCACCAGCAATAGAACATAATCAGCCAGAGATAAGAGAAGTCCCCCTACCAAGACCAACTGTAACGACTACATCAGGTCTAGAAAAAGATTCCTTGCAATTTATAGTGGAAGCCTCACCTCTGGTGTTGGTATTGGCAAATGCACCTCCTCTGGCACCTGATCAATTAGAATCCTCAACATCCCTAACAAGCAAAGCCCTGCACTGGTTGTCAGGTAACATGCAGATGGCTCCCTGGGGGAAACAACAGTTAGCAGGAGAGGTCAAGCTGGCCCGAAGGGTACCCTGGATAGGGAACAGACCAAAAAAGTTCACAGGAGATTGCATAGTATTAAACTTTTCTAACTCGGCTGTACTCCCCAATGTTCTGTCAAATATACTCCCCCCTCAACGTAGGAGTGGGACTATTGTACCACTTAGCTTGGATTTTTTTTGTGGAAAACAGCGTAGCATGACATACACCAAGACATTCCCTAATTCTACTAGGCCAGAGTGAAATGTAATGACAAACCGACGGGGTATGGGTGCTCCTGTTAGCGACTGGGGGAGTAGTCTAGAGAGGCGGGATGGCCCATACCTTCTATATCAACACAAGTATCCCTACCCAACCCTTTTAAATAACCAGTATAGTGTCCCCATCACAAACAGGTTTGATGCCCTTTATGGACAGGGAGGATTGGAAGGAATTGACTGACTACCTGGAACTCCAATTCTGTCTGATAACACCGACTATAAACAACATAATATAGGCCTAGGAAACAAGGTTAACACAAATGCGTTGCACGGATCTATTTCCGTTGAAACCTTTGAACTGAATAATCTCATAGATCAGGAAATGGGATCCCTACCCGAGGTTGCACCATCATTAGCCCAGCTAAATCGACCCATCAATTTATTAATCTCGCATAGTTCTGTTTCCACTCAAGTAGACCAAATTTATAACACCTTGGAAGAACAGGTAGTTAGACGTACAGAGTCATCGTATGCTACCCCAGCTGAAAAGGCAAACACAGATACAGACACCAAAACATTGTGTTCATTAATACCCTGTAGTGCAAGCTTAGTTTCTTGGAATATTGCAGGGTTGGTCGATAAAGTTTGCGACATCACCTGGCTGTCCTTTGTTAAGCAGCACGCAGTGATATGCCTTCAAGAAACATGGCTGGTGGAAACAAATGTTCACATTGAGGGGTATCAAAGCTTTTTCACTCCAGCAGAACCATCAAATAGTGGAAGAGCAAAGGGGGGCCTGGTAACCTACGTTAACTTGGCTCTCACCTGTCACAAAATCAAGCGTCATTCTGGAAACAGAAACATTCAAGTTTTAGAGCTAAAAAGCGGCAAAAACGCCCTTATTCTGATTAACTTTTATAATGCAGTAAATCAGAATGGAGATTGTAATATATTGCCCTTGTATGACTTTCTGAGAGACAACGGGGGAACCTGCCGCGTCAAATACTGATTGCAGGTGATTTTAATACACATCCCTGCGGAAACCCAGGAGTGACTGTTATCGACTGACTGGGATGTAACAGCCTAAAAGGCTTCCACTTCGATATTCGCGGCGTGGAACACAACTAAATACCCTGATGAATGAAAATAACCTAATTACAGCCATGACCATGGCGGCGGAACAAACTCTTTACCCCGTCCCCACGTATAAAGGACACACAAATGGGTCATACATAGATCACATTTTATTATCCGCTGACCTTGCGAACACTGTCTTGGACTTCTCCATCCAAATGAAAATTTACAGCGATCACAACCCTATCTGCATTAAATTGGTTGCGGGAATCTTCGAACAGCGAAAGCCACGTGAAGATTGTGGGTCCTTAAAGTGTATAAACGGAAAGCGTCGCCTAAAATGGACAATGGTGAACTGTGAAAAATTGTACACCTCTATTAATAATTTGTGCAGTTCTGAACTCTCTCTATGTGTGTCATTAGTATCATCATCGCAACAAATCTTGGCTGCATTTGAGGGTGTTGCATTAACAGTAGGGTCTTTATTAATGGTGCCAGTTAAAGGGAATGCTAGCAGTAACCCAAAATGGTTTGATAATTCTTGCTCTAAGGCTAGCCGAGATCTAAAGATGGCTCTGAAAACGAAACCCAGAGACCCGGACCACATTAAGGCCATGCGTGCCAGGTATAAAAAGTCCCTTGCCACAAGAAAGAAAGAGGTAAAGAAAAGTGTTTGGGAGACCCTCTTGGATCCCAAAACTTTAGTAAATAGTGCCAAGTTTTGGGAAATAAGAAACAAACCCCTGTGTGATCATCCAAGTAATTTTGCTCTTCGTACAAATATCCCAGAGGAGGAGTGGGTTAATCATTTTAGTTCAATTTTTAAAAGTAATGAGTTTCAAGTGGAATATAGTTTGGTTGCACCTAAGGAGAATGTTTTGCTCTTTTCAATTAGTGAGGTGGAAAAAGGAATTCAAGGGCTAACAAGCAATAAGGCCCTAGGGCCAGATGGCCTCCCTCCGGAACTTTTTAAATCTTGCATATCGTTATGGGCGCCTGCCCTCACCACTGTACTTAATGCGGCTGTGGTTTCTGGCTGCCCTAAGTCGTGGGGGGTGTCCACCATCGTACCCGTGTTCAAGAAAGGAGACCGTAATAGCCCCCTCTGCTATAGGCCAATATCTTTAATTAACTCTGTGGTCAAAGTAATGAGGGGAGTAATTCTAAACAGGTTAGTTGCATGGGCAGATGAAAATAAAATAATATCCCCAATTCAATATGGTTTCAGCCCGGTCACTCCACGATCACTCAGTCTTTGAACCTGTATTTGATCATAGGGAAGTACACCATGGCCCGTCAAGGTACAATTGACATGGCGTTCATGGACCTATCGTCGGCTTTCAACTGCGTAAGCCGTGGAAGGCTCTGGGACCCCATGGCTAAAATGGGTGTAGAGCAGAACCTAATTAATTTGTTAGCAGATATGCACTCTGATACAAGAGCAAATGTCCGGTACACACAAGATCTAAAAGTGACAAGGGACTTTGGAGTGCACTGGGGTGTCCGGCAAGGGTGCATTTTAGCCCCTTTCCTCTTCAATCTATATATTAATGACCTGGAAGAGCACCTTTTAAACACAGGAGCAGATTACCCTTATGTCGGACGGAAGGGACTGCCGGTTCTGCTTTATGCGGATGACGCAGTCCTGTTATCCAGGACTGCAATTGACCTTCAAATACTGTTAAATTCCTTCTATGCCTTTATGAAGTCTCGAGACTTGAGCATTAACAACTCCAAATCTTTCGTAATGAAGGTTGGCCATGGTAACAAAAAGCCAAATTACCCAAATGTTAACAGGGAAAAAATCCCAGCAACAACAACATTCTCCTATCTCGGAGTCCTGTTCGACCACCATCTGAACTGGGGACCCGCGGTACAGAAGAAAAAGGGAGAGGTAACCCGGGCAAACGCTGCAATACTTGACTTTTCAAGAAAAACTGGGCAATAGCTCGGTGGTTGCACTGCTCCAACTTTACCAGGCTAAGAGTGTTGCTATTGCATGCTATGGCAGCGAGTTATGGGGATATGCCTCACTAGGAGCCCTGGAGGTAGTAGAAAATAACTTTTTAAAACAGATATTGAGGGTTCCAAGGGGAACAGCCAACTTTTCTGTACATGAAGAGCTAGGTATGCCTTACCTATGTGATAAGGTAGCTGTCAACCCCTTACTGTGCTGGCTAAATTGCTGGTTAAACAGTGATCAACCTCTTACCCAGCAAATCTTGAGGGAAGCATTAACATGGGTAAATAGGCCTAAGGTTTCTTGGATAAAGTACCTAAGTAATTGTTTTACTGAATTAGGGCGCCCAAACTCTTTTTAACTCCAGAATCCATTACGAAATTAGATGTTACTAATGTGAAGAAGGCTTTTATTACATCTAGATATCTAGCCAGGGAGGATGGTGAATTAAAGAAAGGAAGTGTACGGAAACATGTGCTATTAAAAACATCTCTGCTCATAGAACAGTACTTGACATGGCCCATGTCAGGTTACGATCGTTTCCTGCTGACAAGGTTTCGCCTGGACTTATTTCACTTATTACTGGCCATGCCTAAGGGGACCCACCGTGGTCAAGTGTTGTCGGCCTGCGGCTGCGACGAAAAGTCTCCGCAAGACCTGGCTCACTTTCTCTTTATCTGCCCCTATTATATTGTACCACGGAGGCTATATTCAAAACCTTGCCTCAAAAAATTGAATTTTAAACAAATTACACCGGCACTTTACTACCTCCAGCTGTTATGTTGTGATTGTACTCTATTTGTATGCATCTTTTTAAAATTAGCACTTAAATTTAGAAAAAGTATGGAGGGGTAATAGTGCCATTGACCGATATATTTTTAGTTAACAATAACTTTTTATATTCTTATAGTACTTTTTATATTTTTATAGTACATTCTGCTTGTGATTCTCTTGTCCTATGTTGTCTTTAAAACTTTCTTGTATGTATGAGTTAACATATGTCCAATGAAATATGCTTTTATGGTTGTTATTTTTAATAACCAAATAAAGTAATATTTTAAAAATTAAAGAAATAAATTATACCAGATATAATTATTTCATTTTGTGTGTGGTGATTTGTGTGTATTTTAGGACATAGGGTAATGAATGAGTATGTACTAGTGTGTATGAGTGGTATATGTCTTTTTACTGGAGGTGCCTGTTTCATTTTTCATTTTTCAATTGTCATTATTCTTTATTAACATGCATCATGTGATCTATTATAAATACATTTGATGCAAAGGACTTTATTACACAGTTGTTGACTCTGCTTTACTGTGTATATCTATATTTCTTACTTGTTTGTCTTGCCTCTGTGGGGGGACAGGTTTTCCTAAATGTTTGTTTATAGTTATTAGTGATGAGTAGCACTATTTAAACAAGCTGTTTGGCAGTGGGTTTTGTTGTTTGTAAATTTCTCAGGACTTCAAAGAAGAGCCACTGCAGGGAAGAAGGAAAGTTTCTGTTAGAATCCAAAGCTGGATTCTTGATTAAGAGTACTTGAAAGCAGAGGGGACAGAATCTGGGTCACTCAGGCGTGACCAGGGGCACGGTAGACGAATGCCCACCGATGTTGAGTACTTCAGGTGCAAAGAGGGGGGTTTGACTCTGCAGCCACAGGGACCAGGAGATGCCAAGGTAGACCAGGAGCCGAATATGAGCTGTACTACAAAGGATGTCGAGCACTGAGGGGTCGGTGTCCAGCGGGAGCACCAACAAGTCTTGGCAGTGGCAACCAACATAGAAAAAGTCAAAAAGTCTACGGTTCGGACCAGCAGGGTCCAGGAGACTCACGAAACACAGGGTAGACAGGGCAGGCCTGGTGCAACCAGGTAAGCCCAAGAAAAGCAGTGTTGACCCTCAAGAGGCCCCACAGGCCGTAGGCACAGGAGTCGCAAGGGGACCTCAAGCAGTTTTACAAAGCAGCAGCCCACGTAGCACTCAGTGTGAGGAGGCCGGAGTTCTTTGGTGGAAATGATGCCAGAGGTTGGGGCTACTCAGAGCCCAGTGCACTTGTTCTGGAAATGCCAAAAAGCACTGTCTTTTCTTTTTGTCTGTCTTTTCTTTTCTCCTGCCGAGAAAATCCAGCTCCAGAGAAAGACTGGCCACCAGAGTTTGTTGTGCCCACATGTCGAAGAAATGATTATGCCTGCCTTCTCAAATCACATTCCAATTCATAAAAAATACACATATGCTAGAAAATGAGCAGTGGCCCAAGCTCCAGCATTATATAAAATCATGTAGGATGGGATGAGGATTCTCCTCACCATAAAATCCAGTTAAAAAATCAACCTACTGCACAGAGGTAGTATCCTGTTAAGCAAGAAGCTAAAAAACAAGTCAGGGCGATCTTAGATCAACTTGAGTACCAGGGGGTGATTGAAAAAAGCACCTCACAAATGAACAATCCTTTGTTTCCTGTCTTCAAGCCAGACGATTCATATCGTCTAGTTTTGGACTACAGACACTTAACCTCTTGGCTGCTAATGACAAGGGTAACTCGTCATGCACATTTCATTGATTTCAATGGAAATTAGATGAGAAGTAAAATATTGCCTTAGCAGTAAAGGGGTTAAACTCCTGCTGTAAAACATTTGCAGTACAAAACTCACACAGTGAAGCACTAATGAATAACATCATGCGCAAGAAATATAAAACGACATTAGATATTTCAAATGGTTTCTTCTGTCAAAACATAGCACCTGAAAGCAGATATTTGACCGGTTTCGCCAGCATGGGGACCCAAAAACAATTTTGTCGTCTCTCACAGGGATTCACGAACAGCCCAGGATTATTTTCAGCCAGGGTAACAGAGTTACGACAAATATATGATGATGAGGCATTATCTTATGTCGATGACATCTATCTTACAGACGATGACTTGGAGACTCACTTGAAAAGAGTGAACACCATCATACTTGGGTTCGCATCAGAAGGGTACAAATTTAACTTTAAAAAATCACAAATTGCCCATCTAACTGTCCTATTTTTAGGATATGAATTATCAAGTGAAGGCAAAAGCCTAGCAGACATCTTCTTAGAGAAGTGTGCTGTACTCCAAGCTCCAAAAACGCTGAAAAACTTACAATCAATACTTGGATTCCTGAATTTCGGAAGAACATACATTCTAAATTATGTGGAGAGGGTTAAACCTCTCTACGAACTAATAAAACCTGATTTTAAACCAATTAATTGGACTCAGAAACACACAGAAATTTTAAGATCATTACAAACAGACATGTTAACTAAAACAAAACTGTAAACACGCGCAAACTAACGCAACCTTGTAATCCGAGTCATCCCAGGAAGATGCGGATTCACATACCTGACCTCTAATGAGGGAGAAACAGTACCAATAGCTTGCAAATCACACTTGTACACACAAGCTGAAATGAAATTCAGTTCTACTGAAAAAATTCTAACTGCGGTTCAAACTGCTGTAGCAAAAGAAAGAGCCCTAGCCCAAGGGAAAAGGATATCTGTTTTAACAGCAGTATGTTAATGTTAATGTTAATATTAAGCTACACTTGTAAAGCGCACTGACACCGTAGGTTTCCTGGCGCTGAGATAATGGTTATAGGTGATGGCAGAGAACTAGTTCGAATTCGAGAACAGCCAGGTTTTTAAACTCTTCCTGAAGCTCAGCAGGGTGTCAGAGGTCTTGATTCCTAGGGGGAGGGAGTTCCACAGTTTGGTTGCCAGATAGCTGAATCTGCGGCCACCCAGTTTCTTTAGTTTAACCACCGGGGTGGCTAGGAGGTGAAGATGGGCTGATCGAAGATTACGGGCCGGACAGTGAGAGGTGAAAAGAGATTTCAGAAAGGCCGGACACTTGCACTGCCGGGCCTTGTAAATTAGGCAGCCGATCTTAAAAGCGGCCCTTTGTTCAATAGGCAGCCAGTGCAATTTGGACAAAAGGGGTCTTGCTGACTGCCATTTTTGGACTTTATAAATGAGCCTTGCTGCCTGGTTCTGCACCATCTGGAGACGATGAAGCAGGGACTTGGGTAGGCCCCAGTGAAGAGAGTTAGAAAAGTCAAGACGGGAGAGAACAAGGGAAATGACAATTTGCACAAATGCATCATGCGAGAGTAGGTGAGAGATTTTACGAATTTTTTGTAACGGGAACATGCTGGCTGAGATGATGGCTCCGACATGGGTTTTAAGAGAGAGGTCGGTATCAATGGTGACGCCCAAGCTTTTTACCGAGCTCGACGGGCTGGGAGGCGTACCTAGCTCTATTGGCCAGAACTGTGGGCCCCAGTGTGCCGCACTGTTACCAGGCAGAATGAGTTCCGTTTTCTCCGGATTTAATTTGAGCTGGTTAAAAATCATCCATTGTTGGATGTGGAGCATCACTGCCTGAAAATCAGATGCGGCATCAGGGGTGTCCAAGGGGAAGATGATCTGCATGTCATCTGCATAATTGAGCACAGTGCATTTCCAGTTTCTCAATGAGTGGATTAACGGCCGAAGGTATAAATTAAACAATAATGGTGAAAGGGAGGATCCCTGCGGTACTCCACAAGTAGTGGGCACCTGAGTTGCTGTGAAGGGGCCTAGGTGGACTGTTTGCACTCTGCCCGAGAAGAAGGACTTAATCCATTCCCGGGCGGGTTCCTGGATGCCCGCCTATCTGACACGGTGGAGAAGGATGTCATGATCCACTGTGTTAAACGCGTCCGATAAATCCAGGAGAACCAGTGCCTGTGGGGACCCCCTGTCAGCATTCTCCCGGAGAGTATCAAGGACTTTCAGGATGACTGCTTCAGTGGAGTGCGCTGGCCTGAAGCCGGCTTGGTTAGGTTCCAAGAAACCAGAGCTCTCTATAAATGCCGACAGGAGTTTAGAGGTGTAGGGCAGAAGGGAGATGGGCTGGTAGTTGGCAGGGTTAGCGTAGTGGGCTCCCGTTTTTTTCAAGAGAGGGACAAGTATGGCCTCCTTGAACGTGCTGGGAACCGTACCAGTGCTCAAGGAGGCGTTCAGAAGGGGAAGAATACTATCAGGTAAAGATGAGAAGACCGCTCTGAGGACTGGGGGGGACAGCAGTCCTTAGGGGATCCTGATTTGATACGGTTAGTAAGCTCTGATAGAATACTGGGAGTAATGGCTGAGAACTGGGTGAGGGAGCAGGGATTGAGAGAGAGGGAGTCTAGTGGGCTGGCAGGGTTAAGGGAAGAGATAGCATTCTTAATATCTGCAATTTTCTGGATAAAAAAGGTGTTGAGCACATTACAGGTTTCTTGGGTTAGGGCCTGAGTGGGGAGCACTCTGTGATCTGATGAGAAGTCATTCATAATTTTGAAGACTTCTTTAGATTTGTTGCGGGCTGAGTCAATTCTTTCAGAGATATGTGAGGCCTTTGCTTTGGTGATTGCGTTTTTGTATTCTTTGCGGGCCCTTACGAACACTAGGCGGTCCGCATTAGAGTAACCACGCCTCCAATTGCGTTCTAATTGGCGTAGCTTCAATTTCAGTGCTTTGAGTTCCTCAGAGAACCATCGATGGGAATTGCCGTGTCTGGTATGTGCAAATTTAGTGAGAGGTGCAAACCTGTCACTAGCTGATTGCAGCCAGGTGGCTATCCCGCCCTCTATAGAGTCAATGCCTGATTCAGGGTCAATAGTGGGGCAGGTGTTGGCCACAAAGTCAAGGAACCCCTGGGAGTCATAGGAATTCCATTTGCGGCACAATCCACCAGGAAGGGTAGGGGCCTTGATCCTCCCTTTAATTGTGATAGTGACCTCTATCAAGTGATGGTCCGACCAGAGACAAGGGGAAATAATTGGACAAGACAGGACGAGATTATGAGTCCAGATATGGTCAAGGATATGATCCTTAGTATGGGTGGGTGAAGTAATGTGTTGAGTCAGATTAAGACTATTCAGAATTTCAAATAGTTCAGTAGCATGAGGCCCGGCTTGGTCATTGTCAAACCAGTAGTTAAAATCACCAAATACGGCGATTCTAGTGTGATGAGTGAGCAGGCCAGCTACCTGTTCGCTCAGAGAGAAGGGAAACGAGGGCATCGACTGGGGGGGGGGGGCGATAGAGTAATACAAAAGCGAGGGCACCACCGTCAGTTTCCAAGCTGATGACTATATTATCTACCCCAGGCAAAGTTAGCGACGCAGTGGTAAGAAATTAAAAAAAATTGTGTATGATGGCCGCTACCCCTCCTCCGGGGCGGCTTAATGGTCGATTTACGTTAAGGATATAATAATCCGGAGGGAGGGCCGCCAGGACATCCGGGTGGGAGTCCGGGGTAAGCCATGTTTCAGTTAGTAGCAAGACATCTGGTTTATCCGTAGTGAGCAGGATAAATAGGTCTAACTGGTGTTTCACCATAGAGCGAGTATTAAGATAGACCACCCGAAGCTGTGTGTCGTTGCTTAATACCTGTGGGGATGTTTTCGGCCAAGAGCGGGTAGCTCCATGATCACTCCGGATACATGGGCTCGGTACATTTCGAGAGATCTCCAGGTGTACAATACGCTCAAGCGTGCCTGGCGGTAATGGAGGGTCTGAGGACTGCAACCCTCTAAGCACCTTCGCTGGATAGGTGATGAGTTGACTAGGGTTTCATGGCCCCGGTGCCCTATACTGGCGCGGACAGGCGCAGACGGGCTTGCCTTTGGCGCGCCTTCGGCGTGCCGCCGGCGCCTCCGAGGTAAAGGTTCCATTTTATAGTGAGCGAGGGCGGGAGGGCGAGAGGGTCCTAGCACTAGACTGCTCTCCCTGCTCCTGCTCCTCACCTAAGATGGCGGTCCCCCAGGCAGCCTTTGATCTGCTGCAGTGGGTAAGATCCGGGGAAGGTTACCAGCTAAATGAGGCCGATAGTTTGTGGCACTGATTAATTTGGAGAGGAGGATACACCGCTAAGGTCCGGCAGTAATTAGGCGGGTGAGTGACAAAAGTTAAGTAAAAGTACAGACTCGTATTCAAGTTGAGCCAAAATCCGGCGACCAATTTAAGATCTCCTTAATTGACTTTGTATCACCTAGTACTTTCTCTGAAGATTGGGACTTTGAAAATATTAATACTATGATGTCAGATTTAGAAATGTCAGCAAAATTTACAGAACATGATTATTTACGGGGTTCATCGAATTATGAGGAAATGTATTGTTTCAATCACTTTGGGCATCATTATCTGCATAAATCTGCTAATCCTAGAAATGTGTTCAGTTATAATCAGTGGGAACTTTGTCCAACCCCACCAAAAGGCAGTTCAAAAACATTTTTATGAGAAATTTCCATACTTTTCAGGGTTTAATTACACTAATCAAGAAATGTTTTATTTCAAAATGTTAAATAAGACAGGAGTGAAAAACATGTTGACAAATACTAAACTGATTTATTCTGAAAAAGTTTATGAAAAAAGGTCCGGCGGTAATTAGGCGGGTGAGTGACAAGAGGTAAGTAAAAATACAGACTCATATTCAAGGTGAGTTAAAATCCGGCGATTAAAACTACAACAATTACACTCTGACTGGTCCCAGCTTTCCGCCTCAGGATGAATTAATTATCATCACACCACACACACAATCGCAATCATTGGAGTGAGGTTGAAAGTTTTTTTTATAGTGAACGAGGGCGGGAGGGCGGGAGGGTCCTAGCACTAGACTGCTCTCCCTGCTCCTGCTCCTCACCTAAGATGGCGGTCTCCCAGGCAGCCTTTGATCTGTTGCAGTGGGTAAGATCTGGGGAAGGTTACCGGCTAAATGAGCCCGATAATTTGTGGCACCGATTAATTTGGAGAGAAGGATACACCACTAAGGTCCGGCGGTAGTTAAGCGGGTGAGTGACAAAAGTTAGGTAAAAATACAGACTCGTATTCAAGGTGAGTTAAAATCCGGCGATTAAAACTACAACAATTACACTCTGACTGGTCCCGGATTTCCGCCTCAGGACGAATTAATTATTACACCACACACACAATCGCAATCATTGGAGTGAGGTTGAAAGTTTTTTTTATAGTGAACGAGGGCGGGAGGGCGGGAGGGTCCTAGCACTAGACTGCTCACCCTGCTCCTGCTCCTCACCTAAGATGGCGGTCCCCCAGGCAGCCTTTGATCTATTGCAGTGGGTAAGAGCCGGGGAAGGTTACCGGCTAAATGAGCCCGATAATTTGTGGTCACGTATTAATTTGGAGAGGAGGATACACCGCTAAGGTCCGGCAGTAATTAGGCGGGTGAGTGACAAAAGTTAAGTAAAAATACAGACTCGTATTCAAGGTGAGCCAAAATCCGGCGACCAATTTAAGATCTCCTTAATTGACTTTGTATAACCTAGTACTTTCTCTGAAGATTGGGACTTTGAAAATATTAATACTATGATGTCAGATTTAGAAATGTCAGCAAAATTTACAGAACATGATTATTTACGGGGTTCATCGAATTATGAGGAAATGTATTGTTTCAATCACTTTGGGCATCATTATCTGCATAAATCTGCTAATCCTAGAAATGTGTTCAGTTATAATCAGTGGGAACTTTGTCCAACCCCACCAAAAGGCAGTTCAAAAACATTTTTATGAGAAATTTCCATACTTTTCAGGGTTTAATTACACTAATCAAGAAATGTTTTATTTCAAAATGTTAAATAAGACAGGAGTGAAAAACATGTTGACAAATACTAAACTGATTTATTCTGAAAAAGTTTATGAAAAAATGTCTACATTTGGTTTTGAATTTTGGAAAAACAACATTGAGACAAAAACCATCTGGGGTACAAAAGAGTGGCAGGTATAAGGTTTAGAATCATTGTTTAGAGCCTGCATGATCCCAGAACAAATAATGTTCCTGAATGACACCATTCAACAAACAACATGTCTTGGTCTAGCCAAGATAAAAGATTTAAACAACCCGTCTATACCAAAGTCTACACCACTACAAATGAGGGGTTAGACGTGTCCTATATTTTAAAACAAAACAGAACAATTCCTAATTGGAACAAATGGTTGATCTGGCCCACAGACACAAATAAATGTCAAGATAGATTCCTGAACAAAATACAAGGGTTCAAACAGACCAGGCCAGACCCGAGATATTCCCAAAGACAACATCCAGGGATAGTTACAACATACAGTGTAGGAAAACTATGCCTTGACTGGCTAAAGAGATCCACACTTCTCGAAATTGAGCAACACTTAACTTTAATTAAAGAAGGTGCTGACTTGCGAGATTTCATAATGGGACCTCCCAAACAGCGTCAACAACGTTTCATATACGCCGGTATATACGCAGCTTACAATGAAGCTTGGAAAGTAACACAAATTGAAACTGCTGAAAAAATACGAGAAATTGATCATGTTAATTTGGAAAAATCACTTTCTGTAGTAGACAATGGGTTAACGACTCTGTCCTCCAGAATTTATTCACTGGACAGCATTGTATCATCTGCTATTGATTTAATAGAACAGGATATGCTAATGTTACAACATGGCCAGTCCCAATTACGTTCTATTGTACAGCTAGGCGGGACGTTACAAAACCTCAGTTCAGGTTACGTGCCATGGAGTCTAATCAACACAACGTCATTATTTTCTATCTTTAACCTTACTGATAGACAAATCTCATTGGCACAAAAAGGAACTATACGGTGCTGAGCATTGAAAAACTAGAAAGATTACCATTGACAATGCCAGAAAGACCGGTCATTGAATGGATAATACATGGCACCATTACAATCCCGATAAGAACTTTTCAGTTTCAATACTGCCAAAAGTATATACCAGCAGGCCTGTACGAAAGGTTGGGTAAAGGATACATCAAGTCAACCTGGAATTTAGCTTATACACATAGATGTTATAGTGAAGGGAAAAAAGAGGTATTTCTTGGTAACAATTGTAAAAAATCACTAAGCGGTACACTTCTGTGTCAATGTATATACTTGCATGGAGCCTGTGAAGGTTCATCAAACAACCTTTCATGTCATCTGCATGGCACCCCTGCTACACAGATAGAACCCTTTTTCAGACAACTTTCCAACGGTAGCTACGTTATAATAAGTGACCACAGCTGTTGTGGCATGATGCCAGGAAAAGCCTATCTCGTGAGCGTTACTTCCAGGGTCATTTGTTGTATGCAAGTATTGTATCCAAACAGCAATCCAGACATGGAGGCAGCAATATGGCCTTCTGTGAATATCTCTTCTATTCGAATTGATACTTTAAGCAGAATGAAGTCTATTCTTTTACAAACAACTGTGCCTTTAACCTCGTCCTAAGGGATGTATGACCTGCAAGTTGCAAGGACAGCAGCAGAGATACATACCCTATCATCGACAAATTGCCCCATGCATTTCGTAGAAATGTTAAGCCAAATCTTAAACATGTCAGATACCAGTGGCATCGCACATGTATTTAAGACAATTTTTTCGGGACTGTTAGCACCCTTTGAAACAGTTCTGGGCATCTTCCCGAATTTTGTGCATTCTTTTTTCGGTGGCCTGCCTCTTATTTTGGGACTCGTAGCAGGAATTTTATTTTTGTTCTTTCTGCTCCGATATGGCAAGCCAAGTCACAGAAAAAATTCAGGCTACAATGGAAGAAACGATCCTAGCAATACGATACCGAGAACGTATCACTAAAGTCCTCGGATTGGCCCGGCTAAGAGATCTGAATACTACCTGGTTTCTTTCATTCAGACCAGTCTGGCAAAATTGCATCTTACCTGTGCTTCGATGTCTGCTATGCGGAGAAGAATGCGTGTTGGACGTCTGTCTTACACTACCATCAGCAGTACCGATGGATATCGATGCTTTGCTTTGTCCGGTAACGACTCATGCAACGTGTTGTCCCCAGCGGCTACCGATTCTGATGACGGCATTCGTTGAGACTTCTCCATTACGATTAGGTGGCGGTGAAGTACGAGATGAAAGCAGCACCACACAGGTATTACCTTCTGTGAACATTGCTGATCTGACCACCGATGATGGTAATGCATCGCATATATGCACTATTTCTGATTTTTCCGCGTTGGCCCAACTTTCACCTACTGTTGTAGACAAATTCTTTGCTGGCCCAGCTGAGGTAATGTTCTCTCCTAACAACAAGAATAATATTTGAAAGAGCGAGCACACAGCGTTCCCTGAACTAATTCGGCCTTCAGTTTTGATAAACAGAACTGCTGAAAACTATTTTGAACCAGCATCTAGCACATGTACAATCCTGTATAAATATGTGATGAAATGGTCGCGACCTTTTTTCTGTATTATGAGCCATTTCATGAATGTACATTTTCGTGATTCATTCAGTCAACATTCTAAATGAACAACATCTTATCTGAATGATACCACTGCTTGAAAGCGTACAGTATAATACTAATTTTTCGTGTATCTATTCCATTTCAAATGCATTTGATGTATTTTGGGGTGGGCTGGAAAACACATGCATACTTATATGTTTATATATTGCTTAGTATTTAGTAATGATGGACATTATACGTGGAGTGGGTGTTGTGAACTTATCTAGGACCCTAATTAAATATTCCCGATTTATGCCCTTTTGTGGTTATAACAAATCATATCCTTATAAAGGCATAAGAATCATATCCATATTTAGTAATAGCCAATGCAGTTCAAATACAGCAAGGCTACTTCCTTTGACTCCTAGAAAGTACAAAGCATTCTTTAAACAAACCAAACCTCCAGCAGCCCGGGAATTCCCCCTGCTTTTGTTTTGATTTGTCCTAGAACTCCTGCGAGTCCTGAAAGAACTGCCAGTTCTTAGTGACAGTTCTTATTGACGTCTTATATCCAACCTTACGTCAAACACGGCACCTTCCAGGTATAAATATACCAGCAACTCATGGTGGTTTGGAGCAGAGCAGCTATCTACTTACCCAAAGCCTAGCTGATGTGAGTGCAGAAGGAAGCCGTCCCTCCCGTTTGACGCACTGAGAAAGACGCTGTCTTTTCTCATGCCGAGAAAATCCAGCTCCAGTGTTTCCAGTCACCCTTGCAGGTTACTGGAAGATCGAGTCCTGAGAACAAGATACAAGACCTCCTTCATTCTAAAACCAAGGTACGGAGCTGATTAGTTCCTTGGAGAATTCTTGATTCAGATTCTTGGCAAAACTAACTTAAACTTAAACTGTAACTCCCTTACTCCTTCCCACGTACTAGGCTTAGGTTAGGTACACTGGGGTAGGCGTAATTTAGAAGCACCAGTTGAGTATGTTTAGTCAAACTTTTATCTTTGTATGTATTGTATATATTTTATCCGTTTTAAGTATCATATGGCTCAGAAACCATATCAATGCTTTTACAGTATTATTTCATAATACTCCTTTTACTGTACGCACTTTACTTTATGATAAGTATTGCAATTGTGGCAATTCACTTCTCTTGCATGAGAAAGAAGACTGCTCAATAAATAACACCTTTTATTGAAAACGCCTGTCTCTCTATTTCTCTGCACTCTGGTGAAACTAAGTATGGAAGATTGACTGAGTGAAATACCTATCTATTGTTTTCACAGGACTCTGGAGATATACTCCTTATTCTGGAGGGAGCAAAGTTGTCATGTTTATGGTGTTGTCAGAAGCTAATCCTTTCTTGTCTAATCAGGGAAGTTAGCTCCTCCCTGTTCATTCGAGAAAGTTTCCAGTGACCTCTGAGCTAGCTGGCATACCTAATTAAGTCTAACATATTCAGTAGAGACCTAGTCGACCCAAGTCCTACGTCTAAACTGCCGTTTATGTTATTCCAATGCGCAGAGCCTATTGGGAATATAGGAACTACACTACAGAATAATCCATGAGCTCCCATCCAGGAGCCCTGACATTTTAGGTATCCAACTTAAAGGCAGGAATTGCACCTTACTCAACATTTACAATGTTTACGCCCGAGGAACAGGGGGGAGGAGGTCTTCTTCGATACATGATCTTGCAGGGATCTTGGACAAAAGGGCCTCACCATGCCCCTTGATTGTAGCTGGAGATTTTAATGTTAACTTTGAACCACTGGAGAGGGAGAATGTTTGCAGATGGGAAGAGGAGGCTGAGCTGTGACATGTCCCCTAACTTGACCTACCTCCATTCAGAAAATGTTCCCAAGTGGCATTCCAACTTAATGCCTTTTCCCCAGAGTTTGGATTAAGGTCTCCTAATGGCCAGACTAGCTCGGATAAAATGGGAGTAAATACATTCAATAGGACTAACAACTTAATAAATATGGACTATTTTCTGGTGGACCTAAGGCTAGGGCCCAGGGTGATTGATATGGCTGTTGGTTCTACTACAGACAACAACCATAATCCCCTGAGTGTTTCTTTGGTGTTGCCTTGGGGGGACCTAACTACGTGCCCTAGATCCAATTTAACGTCAAAGGAGCTTCTTCCAACAATGACAACTGGTGCCTTAAGTGGCCTCAGATGATTCTGGATGAAGGCAAGCTTAAATTAATGAAACAAGATGTACTGGCTTGTGCAGCAGAGATTCCATGTTTAATTAACTACCCAGGAGGGCTGGAACAGATCCCGGCTTGCCACACTCATCATTTCAAGCAGTTGGCTGCACACTTTATTGAACCCTCGTACTCCCCAAATCAGGGTCAAAGTCAAGATCTCAGTTACATGGTATAATCAGGAGTGCAGGGGCCTCAGACGTCAACTATCCTTGGTGATTAGATCTAAGAACTTGGTTCTATTGAGAGAACTGAGAAGGTCCTATAAGTCAGCCCAGCTGAGAGCCAAAAGGGCGTGTGATGACAACAGATGGAAGTTAATTGGGGAGGCCTGCATCAGCAAAGATTCACAGAAGTTTGGGCTTTTAGTCACCAGAGGGGATGTCAATAGGCCACAACCACCGGCCAATAACATTTTATTTCTGTATGGTATGACTATTTTTCCCTTTTTTGCTCAGGGTTTTGTGTGCCAGTTACACAAGTAACTTCCCTCAGATTTCGTGTATGCTACAGGAAAGGATTTTTTCTCTAAAATCGAAATGGCATCCCGGGTAATGTATTTCTATATGATAGAGCAAATTGGACAGGATACATTCTGTCATAAGCCAATACGATAGCCGAGGTGGCCTGAAAACCTAATTCTTGGAAGGGAGCGGAGGTGATTCCTGTATATAAGAAAGGCGATAGATCTTCACCCTGCAATTAGAGACCCGTCAGACCTATAAACTGTGTCCAAAAGGTGTACGCGCAAGCACTCTTTGCTAAGATTCAGGACTGGATTAGTGAACATAAAATTTAGACCCCAATCCAAGCCTGCCTCAGACAAAAGATGAGCACCATAGATCAGGTGTTTTGTTCTCTACTTCTGAATTGAAATACCATGCTCATTGGCCAGGGGAGCCTTTTTGTAGCTTTTATCGACCTAAAGACCGCTTTCGATCTTGTTCCAATGAATAAGCTACAGCAAGTCCTAAAAGCCATGGGACTTCCTCTGGAGATTTTATCTCTTATCTGCATTCACAAGGCAAACTTTGTCAGGGTTTGCTGGGGTTGCCAAGGCCAGCTTACTGACCCAATACATTTTAGTAGGGGAGTACTTCAGGGCTGCATACTAGCACCCACACTCTTTTCCATTTCTGTGAATGGTGTTGTCCGGTACCTCTCTCATACCCCAGCAGATGCTATTGTTTGCTGATGATAAGCTGTTACTATCCAAAGCACCAGGAGGGCTCCAGCTACTCCTAAATTGATTTAAGGACTTCTGAGACTCCCAAGGATTAGAGGTTAATACAACAAAGACGAAGCTTTAATTGCTAAATCCTCACAAATCCTATAGAGGTAACCTATCCCTGGAGGGTGTTCCTTTGGAAAGGGTTAGTACTTTTGAATATCTAGGTATCACTCTTTCAGAAGATATGTCTTGGAAGCACCACGCGACCAAGTTGTCCCTGAAGAATAAGCAAATAGCAGGGGCCCTGCTTAAAGAACGTAGAATCTCATTCAAAATAACCTGTGGGACCCCCCTCCAGATTTACAATTCCAAAGCAGTAAACTCAGCTCTTTATGGAACTGTACTGTGGGGCTTTCAAATGATGGGTACCCTCTCTAAATCAGAGAACAAGTCCTTGAGGTGCCTGGTTCCACTACCCCAGAAAACACCAATCTACCCATTATAGTTGGATTTGGGCAGAGTTTCTATCAAGTATAAGGATAGGTTATGACCTCTACTGTTTTAGTTGCATATACAGGCCACTCCTGAGCTGCCTCCATAAGCCAATGCTCCTATGGAAGTTAGTACACTCAAATATTTTAATAAGATAGGCACTGCTCCCTAGCAAAGACTCTGTGAAAAAAGCATTACTGGGACTGGGTAGCACAGGATTCACTTATTAACCCATCGTTGGGACATTTAACTATGGTGTTCATGGATTTCAAACTGATTAGTACATTTGAACATTATCTAGATATTATCGAGACACATCTAGATATGAAACTTCATATGCAGTTTAGGTTTAGTTCTCTTCGGTTGAACTCCTACAAAAGTTCTTGGTAACACTTTTCCACCATTTCTCAGGATTGTACCAGTTGCACCTCTTCAGTAAAGACAACTGCCAATCTATTTATTGTCTGCCCGGAGTACTCTCAACCGAGAGCAAAATGACCTAAACCAATTTGCAAATGCAAAAACATCAGTTGATGGACAGAATGCAGAACAATGTCATACATTCACCCCAGTACAGAGATTTGGGCCTAAATCCATTGTTTTATTGCTCCCCATGCCATTCCAGCTTGGATCCGGCCACATGCAAATCAATCTTGGCTCTGTGCTTCATGGGAACAGTCCAGCCTGAACTGCCAAGCCATGTCTTCCCTGGACCGGTATCAAACATCCTAGGACCGGTTTCTGGCTATCAGCCGTCATCAGCCAGGATAGCTTGACTCCAGTGGCGTAGTGAGCATGGGACCCACGTCTGGGCATAGCATTTCCACATAGGGGGAACAGCAAAACATACAAGATGATGGACGGAAGGTTGAACATTGGCAAAACATTTAACCCCAGTCACAGATCTTATCTTATCTTATCTTAAAGGGGGTTTTGTATAGCGCTCTGTCACCATAAGTTTCCTGCCGCTGATTGAGTGCTGAGAGGTGTAAGCTCGGGGGTCTAGCCAGACTGTGCGAAAAGAAAAGTTTTCAGAAGTTTTCTGAATTCCAGAAGAGAATTAAAAGATTTGAACGGAAGAGGCAGCGGGTTCCAAAGGTTGGGGGCTAAATGAGCGAATCTGCGGCCACCAATTTTTTTAAGCTTTATTAGGGGAGTAGCTAGGAGCAGGTGATGAGAGGACCGTAGAATGGGTGCCGGGCGGTAGAGGGTGACCAGGGATTTAAGAAAGGCGGGAGAAGTTCCAGAGACAGCTTTGAATGCTAGACAGCCGATCTTGAATGCGTCCCTCCGTTCAACCGGCAGCCAATGAAGTTTGCGGAGTAATGGCTTCGCGGACTGCCACTTTGGGGTCTTGTAGGCCAGTCTGGCCACTGGTTCTGTACTATTTGAAGCCTGTGAAGAAGGGATTTGGGTAGGCCATGGTACAGAGAATTTGAGAAGTCCAGATGGGACAGTACCAGGGCGATCAAGACTTGTATCAGAGCCTCGGGTGTAAGGAGATGGGAGACTTTCCTGATTTTCCTAAGCTGGAACATGCATGAGGACACAACAGCACCCACCTGGGGCTTCAGGGAAAGCTCTGTGTCGATAATGACCCGAGACTTTTCGCTGATTTGGTTGGAACGGGTGGGGCCAAGCTCCACCGGCCAGAACTGTGGACCCCAGTTTGTGGGGCTGTTACTTGGGAGAATTAACTCTGTTTTCCCCGGGTTTAGCTTAAGCTGGTTCAAATTCATCCATTGTTGGATGTGTAGCATCACCGCTTGACAGTCAGTGGCTGCATTTGGGGTGTCTAATAGGACGAGCGCTTGAGGTATCCCTTTGTCGGCATTGTTCCTTAAGGAATCCATTACTGCCAGGATCACAGCCTCGGTGGAGTGGGCTGGTCGGAAACCGGCTTGGTTGGGTTAGAGGTAGTTGAAGCACTTGATGAATTGAGAGAGGCAACTGGTGACACGTGCCTCCAGAAGTTTGGATAGGTAGGGCAGAAGGGAAATAGGCCGATAATTCGCAAGGTCCTCTGGGCCAGCACCAGGTTTTTTTTAGCAAAGGCACCAAAACTGCCTCCTTGAAGGAGTTGGGCACCGGGCCTGTCTCAAGGGAGGTATTTAACAGGGGTAAGATACAGTCTGGCAGAGCCCGGCAGATGTCGTGGAACACAGAGGGGGGACAACAGTTGTTGGGCGAGCCCGATTTGACTCGAGCGGTGAGTTTAGCTAGAGCGTTGGAGTCAAGGGTGGGGAAACTTAGAAATGAGAGTGGGTTTCCAGGGGTAGAGGCTGATATGGCAATAGAGGGGACAGGGGGGATAGTATTCTTGATCTTGGTGATCTTATCAATGAAGAAACTGTTTAGGGCATTACAGGACTCTTGGGTGGGGGTCTGAGAAGGGAAGGTTCTAGCGTCGGACGTGAGCTCGCTCATGACTGTGAAGATCTACTTAGACTTATTCGGGGAAGTGAGAATCCTTTCAGAGATATGTAGCGATTTAGCTGCCAGGATTGCACTTTTGTATTTTTTTTCGTGCAGTAACATATAACTCTCTATCAGTGGGCGAGTAGTTGCGTCTCCACCTACGTTCCATCTGGCGTAATTCCAGTTGCTGAGTTTTCAGAGCGCTGTTGAACCACCTGTGAGATTTGCTATGCCTGGAGCGAGGGTATCTGGAGTGGGGGCAAATTGGTCGCTAGCCTTGTTAATCCAACCAGAGAAATCTTCCTCCAGTATGTGAACAGTCGCGGCGCTGCGTGGCTGGGGGCGAGTATCAGCCAGGAATGAAAGGAAGCCTTGAGAGTCAAGTGCACTCCATTTGCGGGCTACCCCACCTGTGAGTGGGGGGACCTTTACCTGGCCCCTGACAGTGATCACAGTGTCGATCATATAATGATCAGACCAGATACAGGGCGTAATCACGGGACAGGAGAAAGTAAGGTTGTGGGTCCAGATATGGTCTGGAATATGGCCCTTGATGTGAGTGGGGGAGGTGACGAGTTGGGTCAAATTAAGGCTGGAGAGAACTTCGAACAGCTCGGCCGCATGGGGGCCAGCATCGCAGCCATTGTACCAATAGTTGAAATTGCCGAGAACAGCGACTCGAACAGAGAAAGTGATCAGGCTAGCTAGCTGTTCGCTAAAGGTGACGGGGAAAAGAGGCATGGGATGGGGGGACGATAGAGAACGATAAGGGTAAGAGCTCCCTCTCCAGTTTCTAGGCTGATAATGAGATTGTCCACATCAGCGAGGGTGAAGGAGGACATGGAGATAAATTTGAACTCCTTTCGAATGACAGCTGTCACCCCTCCGCCAGCCCGACCCGTTGGTCGATTCATATTAAGCATGTAATAGTTGGGGGCAGAGCGGCCAAGATGTCAGGGAGAGAATTGTCAGTCAGCCAAGTTTCAGTGAGTAGGAGGATGTCAGGTCTTTCATCACTGAGGAGGAGAAAAAGGTTGGCTTGGTGTTTCACAAAAGAACGTGTATTTAAATATAATACACTTATATGTGTCTCGGTGGTACTAGGGCAGGCTAGGGGCTTACAGGAGGGCGTGGGGGGAAGTATTGCGCGCAATGCCGCATAAGGAGGCATGATCACGACTCACTTGAGAGAGAGTGCAATGTGCGGATTGTAGTTTCCTAAGGGCAGTGGGTGAATAGGTAAGGGTGGTGACAGCATCCCTGGCCCCTGGGCCCGTCCGGCCGCGGACGGGCGCAGACGGGCAGGACTCTGGCACGACTCCGGCACAGATCCAGCGCGACCGCTGAGCGTGTCCGCTGCGCGTAGGCATGGACGTCCCCTTTTATGCGCAACTAGAGCGCGAGGAGTCCCAGCCACACCCAATATGGCCGCCGCAGTTCTGTGCCCGGGACCAACTCCACAGCGTCGATACTCGGCTGGGATTGGCCCAGGGGTGCGGGGAGGAGGGGGGAAGGAGTTAGCAAACCTGGAACTCCCTCCCTCCCGACCTGCGCCTGACCCAAGACCACCTCTCCTTCAGGAAGAAGCTGAAGACCTGGCTGTTCGAGCAGTAGCGGCCCCCCCCCCCCCCCCCCCCAGCGCCTGGAGACCCTACGGGTATGTAGCGCGCTCTATAAGTGTCACTGATTGATTGATTGATTGAGCAATGAAAAGCTTATTAATCAAGCAGTTTGGGCAATGTTGCAGTTCAAGATTAAAATAGCCGATTTTAGCAGTAATTCCGATTTTATACAGGTTAAGAGCAAGGCAACACAATAACCCGGCTTCTGCCTCAGGAGGGACTCAAGCACACAAACAATCAGGCGCAAGGTCGAAGGGAGCCCCTTTTATGCACAACTAGAGCGCAAGGAGTCCCAGCCACACCCAATATGGCCGCCGCAGTTCTGCGCCCAGGACCAACTCCACAGCATCGATACTCGGCTGGGAGTGGCCCAGGGGTGCGGGGAGGAGGGTGGAAGGGGGGAAGGTGTTAGCAATGAAAAGCTTATTAATCAAGCAGTTTGGGAAATGTTGCAGTTCAAGATTAAAATACGCCGATTTTAGCAGTAATTACGATTTTAAACAGGTTAAGAGCAAGGCAACACAACCTCTCGGCTTCCGCCTCAGGAGGGACTCTGGGTCTAGTCTGTCGTTATTTTTCTCACCACGCCACCCCAGGGCAGACATGGCCATATGCAAATCAGTCTTGACCCTGTGCCTCATGGGAACAGTCCAGCCCGAACTGCCAAGCCATGTCTTCCCTGGACCGGAATCAAGCATCTTAGGACCGGTTTCTGGCTATCAGCCGTCAGCATCCAGGATAGCATGACTCCAGTGGCGTAGTGGGCACGGGTCCCACGTCTGGGCATACCCTTCTCACATAGGGCGAACAGCAAAACACACAAGATGATGGTCGGACTGTTGCACATAGGCAATCCTGGCTTAGGAGGGGTGAAACTGGAATGTCATGGTGAGCAAAAAACTGATGGATTTAGACCCAGATCTCTGTACTGGGGTGAATCTATGACATTGTGCTGCATTCTGTCCATCAACTGTTGTTTTTGCATTTGTCACCCCAAGTGGGACGGGTATGCTCAGACGTGAGTCCCGTGCTCTCCATGCCACTGGAATCAAGCTATCCTGGCTGAAGAGGGGTTAAACCCCGAAACCCGTCCTAGGATGCTTGTTTCCAGTCCAGGGAGGACCTGGCTTGGCATTTCGGGCTGGACTGTTCCCATGAGGCACAGGGTCAAGACTGATTTGCATATGGATGAGTTTAAACTGGAATGGCATCGAGAGCAAAAAAACTATGGATTTAGGCCCATATCTCTGTACTGGGTAAAAGTGTGAATGTACAATATTGTTCTGCATTCTGTCCATCAACTGTTGTTTTTGCATTTGTCACCCCGAGTCTGACGGGTATGCTCAGACGTGAGTCCAGTGCTCTCCATGCCACTGGAATCAAGCAATCCTCGCCAAAGAGGGGTGAAGCCCCGAAACCCGTCCTAGGATGCTTGTTTCCAGTCCAGGGAGGACCTGGCTTGGCAGTTCGGGCTGCACTGTTCCCGTGAGGCACAGGGTCAAGACTGATTTGCATATGGCTGGGTTCCAACTGGAATGGCATGGTGAGCAAACAAAATAATCGATTTAGGCCCAGATCTCTGTACTGGGGTGAATGTATGACATTGTTCTGCATTCTGTTCATCAACTGTTGTTTTTGCATAAACCAATTTGCACGCAGCTGGGAACACTTAATCATGGTGAAGCTCTCGTTATCCTTAGATCGGACCCCAGACCGGCGATTGCTTGTTCAGTATTAAAATCCCTGGGCCATATGTGGGCAACTAGGAGAAAATTCCTGAAAACTTGAGGTTACTCTACATTCTCCCATCTGCTTTACCAGTTTTAACTTGTTTTTAATCTGTTGTTTGCTCATATTTTATTGATGGCACTGAACCGTCTTGAATGTGGTGCAACCTTGGACCATAGGCAGCATGGCAGACCATTTTGCTCATTTTGCATAGGCATTGTACTATAGATTATCACTCAACTGACATTTTTAGTATGTTTACAATGTCCATTTTTAGATTTTAATCTATTTATATGAGCTGTATTGCACTTTCACTTTTATGGTCGTAGGACCGAAATAAAGCTTTCTATGGAGTTTTCCTGCATCAGATGATTGCCTGTATGCATAGGTGAGTGTGCCTTCTGTATGAACAAGAAAACAGACGTACAGATTTGTTTCTAACAAGCATCCAGTATTTACACATTAAGCATTCGTTTCATCACAAACATATTTCAGTACAGTAATACTGTTTTCTTTTTCTTTTCTTTTTTTTTTTATATCCTCATATTGCGATTATGCAGATAGGAAGGTGTTTGGGAGTTTGACGGACTTTTTGTGATCGTTACACCAACACTGCCCCAAATCGTCTATCGATGAATACAAGGGGAGTTTCCCACTATCTTGATTTTGACCAGTCGGTTTTCTCCAGCACACCCTTATCTTGCACAATAATTCCCCTGTTTCTGAGAGTATCTAGCCCGTAGGCTGCTTGGCAGATTTCCAATCTTGCCTGGAATTATTGTTCCGCTTTAATCATTCCCAGTATATCAATCTTTTAGATTGTTTCCCTCTTCTGTCTAATCTGCTGGTTTTTATTACAGAATTTAGCCAGTTTTCATGGACTGGTGGTGCCGTTTTTAGCCAATTAATACAAATTTCTCTTCGTGCGAACAAGATCAGAACAAATAATAAACTTTCTTGATGTTTACTTAGCCTGATCAAACCTGGTTGAGTGGTAAAGTGGATCCCAAAAATAATTAAAAGTGTACTTACAGTTAAGTGTACCGCAGTTAGTGTCTTACCAATCTCTTGCCAATAATGCGTGAGTGCTATACAGCAACAGAACATGTGAATATTATCCACCTTTTCTTCACCACATTTGCGACATGATTTTACTGACGTGCCTTTAAATTTTGATAGTCTTTTGGGTGACCAATATGCTCTATGTATAGAAAAAAGATGATTTCTTTTTAGAGCTGCCGGCTTTACACAAAACCAGCATTTTTCTACTGATTTTTTCCAAATTTGGTTTAGATCCATGACTTCGTTTGATAGGTCTTTTCTCCAAATTTTTTCCGGTATAGTTAAATCTTCTTCGCCAGATTCAATTAGAGCCCAATACCATTTTGAGACTTCTTTTTTTATTGCCGTTTCTTTCATCATTTCTACTTATAGATTGCTCGAATCTATTGCTCCTTTCGGGATAGTATTGGCCCAACTACTCAACTGATAATATTTAAACTTTGAAACTTTTCCTTCTGTTATTATTTGTAAATGTTCCCAAGATATTAAGACATTTTCAACCAGAAGTTGTCCCCATTTTTCAATTCCGAATTGTCTAAGTGGGCTAGATAGTGAATCTTTTAAACATTCTGGCGTGCCCGGAGAGTCCCATATTGGGGCCATATTGCTGTAGTAAGGTATCTTTATAGCATTTCTTATCTGGCTCCAGAGTTTAACAGCATTGTTTAAAATCTTCAGTTTTTCTTTTTTGAAGAATTTTGGGTGACCAAATTCGAAGAGGAAATAATCTTCTCCTTTCGTTAGATGTTGTAAGAAATTTGGGTAAGCGTAATGTTCCTTTAGCATGGCTCTAAAATTTTTAAATTGAAAAGATCTATAATATTCATATATATCAGGGCTTGCTATTCCACCTTGTTCCTTCTTTCTCCTAAGTTTGTTCCATGAAATTCTTGTATTTTTGCTGACCAGATAAAACTAGATATTTCTCCTTGTATTTTTTTAGGGCTTCTTTTTTAAACTCTAACGGAATGTTATTGAAAAGATAAGTAAATTTGGGAATAATTGACATTTTTATTGCATTGGATTTGCCTAGAAAACTTAGCGGCAGACCTGATCAGATTTTAAGGAGTTTTCTCATTTCTTTAACCACTATATTTAGGTTTAGTTGTGGTATTTTTTCGAGCTCTTTTGTTAAGTGATGCCTAGATATTTTATTTTGTCCTTTAAGAAAGGTGAGTTTGTATTAGTGTTCCAGCTCATTGCCTCGGTTATATCCTTGTTAATCAGGTATCCTGAAACCTTGCCAAAGTTATTCATTATGTCCTCGATCGCTGTTTTTGAGAGGTTGTAGTTATTAGTAAACACCATCAGGTCATCTGCATCAAGTGCAACTTTCTTTGTCCAATTTTGATATTTATAGGGTGTTATGAGTGGTTGGTTTCTGATAGAGCAGGCCAAGGGTTCGATATATAGATTAAAAAGTAGCGGAGACAAGGGGCAGCCTTGTCTAGTGCCCCTCTGAATCTCGATGTTATCGGTGAGATTCCTGTTTACTGCTATTTTCGCTCTTGGGTTCGTATAAATTTCTTTCACCATATGACCAAAATTTCTCCCTAGATTGTTTTTTTCTATGATATTATTAAGAAAGGCCCAATTGACGCGATCAAAAGCTTTGGCTGCATCATATGTAATGATCGTTAGGGGTAATTTTTCGCAGACAGCAACATCGATTGCTGCCACTAGTTCATGTGTAATTTCCTGAATTTGTCTGCCCTTTATGAAACCCTTTTGATCCGAGTTAATCAGTTTAGCCATTACTTTTGATAATCTTTTAGCTATCACATTCATGAACAGCTTGTAGTCACAGTTGAGCAGTGATATCGGCCTATAAGATTCGCATTTCTTTGGGTTTTTTCCTGGTTTTAATATAATACTAATCATTGCGTCATTCCATGAATCAGGTATCATATCGTGCTCCAAGTAAGTCATATTCATTACTTCTGTTAAATGTTCAATTAGTGTTTCTTTTAGTGCTATGTAGAATTCATTAGAGAGCGCATCAGGTCCCGCAGCTTTTCCTCTCTTTAGGTTACTTATAGCAGTTCTTACTTCTTCTGGTGTAATTTCAGCGTTCAGGGAATCCACTTCTTCATCTGTCAAGCTTGGAAGAGGGACGTTCTCAAGGAAGTTCTTGATATCCTCATCCGATGGATTTGTATCTTCTCTATATATTGTGGTAAAGAAGTTTAAGAATTCTTGCCTTATTGAAACATCATCTGAACAGGTTGATAATTGGTCTTGGGTATAGATACTTAATATATTATTTCTAGACTGATCCGTTTTCATTTTCCAGGCTAGCATTTTTCCACAGCCTTCTCCATATTCATGATTTGCTAGTTTGCTGTTGTCCCATTTATCTTTAACTATATTCTCCAAGTAGTCCACCAAATTCTCCTTTAAATTACGTCTGTTCTCTTCTAAATTTTCTCTTAATTCTTGAGTTATGCCACACTCTAGCTGTACTTCAACTTCTTTGATTTCTAATTCCATCTTTTTAATATCCAATTTTTTTGTTTTATTCTTGTGTGCTCCCAAGCTAAGCAAATTGCCTCTTAATACCGCTTTATAGGCATCCCACATTATTCTTTTGGATGTTCCTACAGCATTGTCTGCAAAGTAGTGGAAAGAAGTTGTTTTAAGCTGGTCCACACTTTGTTCATCTCTAAGAATTGATCGATCAACAGTCCATCTGGTAGGCAAATGGGATTGTGGAAGTGATAAAGTTAACTGTACCGCCGAGTGATCTGATAAGTGTGCAGGTAGGTGTTCGATACTTTTTACATTAACTCGAAGGGAATTATTCAGTAAGAAAAAATCTATTCTAGATTTGTGGCCTAATTTCTTATTATGAAAGGTGTACGGGTAATTTTTTTCTCCTTTTAGCTTCCACATGTCTTCCAGGTTTAGATCTTTTTTATAAATCCCGGGCCATTCCCTCATTTTTGGTAGATTCCTTTGTTTTGTTGGGGGCATTCTATCTATTTTAGGATCCTCTATAATATTGAAATCTCCTCCTATAATAATCGGAGCTGAAAATGTTAATAGTTCAGAATATAGTTTTTGAAGAGGCGCTGGGTCATCCCTATTCGGACCGTAATATCCCGCAATCGTGAGTATACAGTCCTCAATCCTAATTTTTGCAACCGCCCATCTTCCTTTGCTATCAACTACTTTGGATTCTATTTTAGCATTCAGGGATTTTTTTATAATGATTGCCACCCCCTTTATGTTGCATTCTTGTGAGGTATGTATGCTTGAGCTGATCCAATGGAGCTTTTTTACCAATTGAGTCCACTCTGACATTATGAGATGTGTTTCTTGGAGAATAATGATTTCACTTTCTATTTGTTTCAAGTATTCCACAATTCTTCTTCTTCTTTTAGGAGTTCTAAGCCCGTTAACATTCCATGTTAGAATATTTATAATTTTTTCTTTTGTGATCTTTTGTTATTATTATTTACTGTGGGATTGAGATTGAGACAGCCATTTAACTCCCATACTATTCCTTTTATATTCCAATTTTGAGGACTTTTTTTTTTTTCCCCATCTTGCTCCCCACCCGTGTATATTTAAGTTTTGCATCTTTGTGGTACAGTGTGATTTGAAATTCCCACCCTGAGGAAGCCTCCCTTTTTCTTCTTTCAGGTGTTATTACACCCGTTTTCATGCTCCGATTCACCAGATGATTTATTCTTTATTCTTTATTACGTAGGCGCTTCCCGATATATATTTTTTTTCTTATTTCTATATTTTTGTGTTATGTTAAGTTCCCAGCTACAGCTGTTCCTCCAATTTTATATTTATACATATATATATATGTTTTCCTTTTCTTTTGTTTTCCGATTTCCTAGGTTCTTCTTATAAATTGATGAAGATTGTATTAAAGTTTGTTCCTGCAGTTACTGCATTATTCCTTATTTAGTTTATCAATTCCGATTTGGTCTTTTATTTGTTGCATGAGGTTTTCTACCTCTTTTGGTTCCCTTATATTGTGCGTTTTATTTCGCCACATTATTCTCAAGGCAGCTGGGAATTTCAATTGTACGTTCGCTCCCAAAGCTTTCAGCTCCTGCATAAATTGCCCCAGCTCCCATTGCCTGTCTTGTGTGGCTTTACAGATGTCTGATCGTACGCGAAAGGACCAATTATTATTAATACTGTTGCAGGAATTCTGTTCTTAGAGCAGAACCGTGCTTAGACCATAGGACATCAATATGTATGAGACTCGCTACAGTGCCTTACTTGACCTCCTATCCTTACAGAGAAACAAGTGAATTGGCACCCCAGAACACAACTCTCTTAACACTCTCAGGGATCGTGGTAACAGGACACACCCTTTCACTCTCTCACTCAAACTCATCCACAATAAGATAATCAAGTGACATAAAGGAAGTTTAGATTATTTATTTAAACTATTGTGCTGAAATGCAGTATATGGGCTACCGTTAGAAAACAAATGCATACTCAAAATAATGTTAGCATTGTTAATTTGCCATATATCATGAAAATCCCTGTGATCTTACAAGACAACGTTACTTAAAACCCCTTCCTTTCTAATGAGGTTAGATGATTACATATCAAAGGTTGCTGGGATTACTGGCAGACCCTGTACCTTAGCATTCACAGATGAATGTTCTACATCTCAGCAGATGCAGTGCTCTTGTCTTATAACTCTCAGTCCACGTGTGTTTTTGGTCCCTGTGCTTATCTATATTATAGGACATGTGTGTACATAAACAACAGCTGCATTCTCTTGTGATGTCTAGGTGTTACTGCCTGTCCAGCAAAAAATACCAAGTGACAATGGTCTTTGACCTTGTCTATGGTGTTCAGACTAAATCCCAGAAAAAGAATAGAACGCAAAAACATATTCAAGTTCAGTGCAAAAGTACGATGTGGTACAAAGGCAAGCATGTTTATCTAGTAACCTGTGTAAAAAAAAATAAGGCCTACAACATTCACAGTTGGGGTAACAAAGGTAAAACTACAATGGGCCATGCAGGAAACACACAACAATACATTCTTTAGAATACATTTCTTGAATATCACTCACTGTTTTCTCCTCTCTTTGAAAATTGCACTCTATACTTAATTCCAGGAGCTAATTGGTTCCAATCTCTTTACCAATGGGTTTTATGCTAATGCATACACATGAAAAAAAGAATTGATTTAGAATATTTTAAATACACAAGAACATGCCTAATACATGCAATCCACTGCTCAATATTATGTTTAGCAGACCACAAGAGCCGAGATTGTATGTCTGCATTTCTTTGCTTGGATATCAACAGTTCAATCATTAGTTGTCCATACAAATGTCTATAAAGATTATCAAGTCCTAAAATATCAAACATATAAAGCACTGATTCACTTTTTTTATTTGTTTTTCACAGCTACTGAGTTAAAGGATAGTGCACTAACCTTAGTCCTTTCTTTGTTTTTAGGAATGTCGAGGAACACCTGGGGATCTTGGAACTGAAGGCAGAATTGAAATCTAGATGTCGTGACCAATGGAGACTGCAGCCGCATAAGCAGGTAAGTGGAACACACCGGGGAGGGAGTGCATTATGTGAAGGTAGATCTTGGGGATGGGCACTGTAGAACGAACAGATTAGATGTCATGAAACAGGAGTGGAGAGCCATTCCAACATGTAGGTTCCAGGAGAGGCTGAAAACAGGAAGTCCAATGATACTAAGCCAAGGACCATTGTATGGGGGAAGCCAATTACAGCCGCAGTACACTTGTCTGTCTGCACCGCTGTTCATGTGTCTGTCTGCATGTTGTTTTAATAAGCGGCAGCTACCACAGAAGCAGTTGTCATAGGGATCACCATAATGGTCATGTGCACAACGATCCGCGGGTATAGCTTATCACGCACAGGGAATGGCTGCGTCCCTTTGAAGCTCCAAGGATGACACAGATGTCGGCGGTGCTGCTGCAGCCCCCCTGCATGGTTTTACGCTGTTTGGGCCGTTCTGTACTGGGTATGCACAGCGCTTTCATTTTCAGCATTTTTGGTGACGCAAGGGGGGTCTACCTGTCTCTCCTCCACAGATCCGGCTGCCATTTTGCTTATGAGAGGAGTCAGCTTAATCCTCTGAGGAAAGGTTTGACACACTCATGCTTTGAAGGCTGGTCACATATTTAAAGGCATTGTCTTCACTTGAGCTGCATATATTCTCAAAGGCAGTGTTTCCTCATCTTTATGGCTTTTTGAGACTTTGTAAAAGAATTATCTTCAGCTGTTGCTAGTACTGGACCCCTGCACCATCATTAAACAGGTTTCTTGCAGCATTTTTGTGACAAATTCTATAGAAATTTTCAATTTATGCACTGAATCTCCTTTTTTTTAATCATCATACTTGCTGTGGCATTTCTAACTGCTACATCAGCTGTAGGAATGAATATCTAGAAAATAGTAGTAATTACCTTACGCTGAGTACTGTCATTTTGTGTGGATCTAATACATGGGCAGGTCAAAAGCTCTACACGCTATAACTCCGTCTCCAGTAGAAAAATTCTAAAAGCCTTTGCCGGCATCGGCTGTTTTTACCACAATGGAAAATCTGACCTCAAATGCAGGGTTAAACTTCTCTTCTCATATCTCACCTGCAATGTCATTTCCCCCGGTCAGTAAATCATAAGTTAAGAGGCTTAAAAAGAATCCACCTTCTCCTACAAAGTCGGTACCTGTAGTCTCTCTTGACCTTTTAATCAGAGAAAATTGCAAAATTGCAAACTCTCACTGATAGATGGTCACTCATGGAGGAATGTTTGTCTTTGGCGGAACAAAAAATTCTGCACTTCAATGACACACCTCTTAAAGTGAACTCCTTACAGATACAGGTTTCTTCTTTACAAAGGCAGGCCGAAGACCTTGAAAATCAAAATCAACAGAAGAACCTATGCATTTATGGCCTTCCCGAAGGTATGGAAGGGGTGGACTCTATTTCTTTTTTCAAATCTTTTTTACCTCATGTCTTACAGCTACAGAAGATTCCGCAACTCAACATCCAGAGAGCTCACAGGTTAGGTCGCCTTTCTTAAATTGCTTCACCTAATAAGAGACCTAGAGGCATCATTCTTTACTTCTTGGAATATACAGATTTAATGTAAGTTATATTGGCTGCAAGTCACCTTAAAAGAATAACCTGGTCAGGAAATGCTTTATATTTTGCCCAAGACAATTCTAAAGCTATGGTCGAGAGGAGAAGAGACTTTCTGAGTATGAATCCTGCCCTTCATTCTGGAGGAGCTAAGTTTGGTCTTTTTCACTGATGCTTTTTCTAAGGCAATTATTATAACAAAACAACAACATATAAAGATTCTTCTTGTTTGCAGGATTTTCTCAAGTCTTACAGAGCCTTTGTCATGGACGATGCTCCTTCAACAACTTTAAAGGGACTGCTTGGTCC
Source organism: Lissotriton vulgaris (assembly GCF_964263255.1). Classification (NCBI taxonomy): domain Eukaryota; kingdom Metazoa; phylum Chordata; class Amphibia; order Caudata; family Salamandridae; genus Lissotriton; species Lissotriton vulgaris. The sequence goes on along the minus strand of NW_028247289.1, from coordinate 1,251 downwards.
CACATCGTCTTCGAGCTCCGTTTAACTGAATGCAATGCATCGTCATCGAGCCATGCAGAGCGTTATCATCAAGCGTGTAGGCTGTGGAACCAATATTTTTAGGCAGCCTCTGTGTAGATATCGAACCACTTTTGAGGCATGGAGCTTGGAGAGGGCACCTTAGGCAAGGGTAGGACTCACAGAAAGCAGAGTCCTGCATCACCAGCAGAATTGTAGGAAATATTTTGTGTCCCTGAAACTTCAAAAACATGACACAAGCCAGAAAACCCTTGGAGATCACTTGGAGGGAAGGCAGAGTCCTTCCAGCAGAGTCAGGTAACAGCAGGGTAACAAGCAGAAAAGCCGTCTTTCCAGAAAATCACTCCAGTTGAGTCATTTAAGCAGCACAGCAGTCCTTCTGATAGAGGTTCAGTTCAAACTCCAGAAGTGTCTGATTCTGAGGGTACAGAGACCAGGTACTTATACCCAAAAGTGCTTTTCATGTAGGGGATGTAGGGGATGACTTCAAATGAACTCTCTGAAGTGTACAAGGATCCACTTTAATACGGTCCTGACTAATCAGTGCTTTGTGTGTGGACAGGACACTACCTATTAAAGTGTAAGTGCCAGTCCCTTCCATTCCACCCTGCCCATCAGAAAGCAGATGAGTGCTCAGAATGAAGATGAGCCTCGTCTTCCTGTATTTGTGGCTGTCTAGAGAGAATGCACAAAGTGTAGGTGTCACCCAGAGGTGTATTGAAGACCGGATGCCAGGCACAAAGAGCAGTCAGCAGACATTGGAGGCTTTTTGCTCCTTCTGTAGACTCAGAAAGCTGGAGATTAACCTCTCTAAAACAAAATTTACAGTCTTCAATTCTAAATTGCCCAATTGCCCCCTCCCCCACTTGGATGGCATAGACCTCGAGAGAGTCTCTACTTTCGAGTACTTAGGGGTAACTCTGAATTATAAGATGGAGTGGGGGACCTATATAGCTAAGGTCAACATGAAATTGGCACAAACTACTGGAGGTATCCTTAAGGTTCATAACGAGTGCTCGTCCAAAATCCTGGGCCCGCCACTGGAAATTTATAAGGCACAGGCAAGGGGGGGCACTTTATGGAGTAGAGCTTTGGGGCCATGCTAATGCCTCGATGCTCTCTATTATGGAGAATAGCTTCATTAGGCGCCTAATGAAACTCCCACAGAGTACACCCTTGACCCCTTTACGCCTCGACCTGGGTTTGGTCCCCCTAGACAAAGTTATCCACCAA